>NC_142654.1:27199242-27502272 GCF_055504915.1 Nelumbo nucifera
ATGCACTGGGTTAGGTTTGGGTTGGTCATCCAACCTGCTCTAAAATTATACATGTATATATGCATTTATGTAAATATATACATGAGATCAATTATGATACCAAAAAGATATAACGTCTGAAAAATTTTGACCAATTAACTGGTATCATAAACATGATAACCAATCAGGTGTTATTTATCAAAATTCATGGGTGGGTTTTTGACTGGTCAATTCTCTTCCCGTACCATTCTTTGTAGCATCATAAATTTCCCTAGAATAAAACTCACATTGGAAGGGAATGAATGCAAAGAGGAACAAAGGAATCGATTAGAGTGAAATTAACAAGAAATATAAGAAAAATGGTCTCTCTAGTTTTCCATTGAATTTGGAGATGTACAACTGAACATGAATCTTGGGAAAGCTTTTTAGATACAAGTAGACATGTTCATGGGTCGGGTAGCTTGATGGACTGACCCGACCCAACCCGTTCTAAATTGGGCTTGAACAAAATTTTAAGACCACATGCTCGGGCTCTAAAAACCAAGCCTAACTATTTTTCGGGCCAGTCTCGAGCTTTCCCAAATAAGCCCGGCCCGAGCCCAAGTTCGATGATATTAAATATACATAGAAATATATTATATGTTTTAATAATACATAATATATATTATATAATAATAAAATTAATAGCAAAAAAGTATTATATATAATGTATAAAATATTATATAATATATAATATATTATTAATAATATGTAATTAATATATTATAAAATACCTATCAAAGTTGGGCTTCGGGCTTTATATAGGGCCGGGTCGGGCTCAAGATCTAAGCCCAATGGTTGGATTGGGCTTGAGCTCAGGCTTAGTATATAAAGAGGCAAAGCCCAGCGAAAACCCGACCTGACCCAGTCCATGTTCTAGATACAAGGTGAGATAAAACATTTTCTTGAAAAAAAAATATCGAAAACCCAAAATCTCACTAACATGGACCTACATCTTTATTGGGCATAAGGGTTCTATGATCTAGTAGAACTTTGGTGTCGAGCAATAACTTCGAAAGTGAGGGTTCTTTTTTTGGCCCTGTTTGCTTTTCGCGAAGTTACTTACCCAAGTAAATACATTCACCTAGTAAAGTATTCCCTAAGAAATAATTACTCAGCAAGTTAGCATTTACCTATGTTCTTTTGTTTCTCATGTAAATAAGACAATGACTGTTTAACCATAAAATACCATTATTAAAAGAACAATTTTTATCCATCCAAATATTGACAACTTTCCTCATGCATGAAAAATTTATTTACCACCTAATGGGATATCCAAAGAAAATAATTTTTCATAAACCCTAAGTAAATCTGAAAAAAAAAAAGACTCTTTAAGATACTTACTACATTTTATGAAAATCAAATTTGCTCGAAGCCATGCAATTGAAGCACAAAGCATCCCATTCTTACTTCGAGCTTTTTTATTGTAAATGTATTTTGCTGATGAAAGCACGAAGACAGGAAACAAAGTGCTTATCTAAAGCCTAGTTTGTCAGTGCGCATAAATAAATCAATGGAGGAGCTATGATATATCATAGTGTTCATATAATCTCTCTCAATAACAAACATTAGTCACCACCTAATCTTCACTTTAGTCAATCTCTATCCAAAAAAAAGTCTTGACTTTAGTCTTGAAGGTGCGTTTAATGATGTTAAAGGTCTAACAATTGGGTAATTTTACATTAATTCTTCAAAGAGTCTGACATAACATAATATTTAAACATATAAGTAAATGGGACTTCAGTGTGAGATTGCCCAAATGACGGGGGTGCCCCTCTAATTTACCCAATTTAGAAACATAGGCTTGGAGCTTTTATTTATTTATTCCATGTCGGTCATGGAACTTGGAAGGAAGGTGAGGTGGAATGGTGGATCATGGAAGATACCGCCAGCCAATATCCAGTACACATACGCTAATTTTCTTCTTTTCTTTTGAAATTTCAAATTACAGCCATATCCCGATTCCCGACCTTCCAACGTTCAGAAATTCTGAAAGCGTCCATATGCAGAGCGGGCCCACCCTCTCTGTGGGTCCCACACTCCTTTTCGGTTCAGCTTTCAGGTATCACGCTCTTTTTGGATTTGGTCTGCCTATGTAGGGATGCTGGTACCTGGTGCGTGGCAACTGCCAACTGGCAACAGATCAGCTTGCACTGCAGCCTGCGCCATTTTCTCGTAGTGGGAATTTACTGTACGTACGGGGATGGAGGGAGAGTGGGTCCGACTGACTCGATTGTGAACAGACAGGAGCAGAGCGGGGCATTATTTCCGTCTGATCTGCTTACATTATTAATTAATCGGTTAATCCTGGGTGGAATTATGGCAACGGTCTTCGAGGATAACGTATCAAAAGCTGTTTCTCTACTTGCGAAAAATAACGTGATCATGTCATCCCTTCGGGACTCGCCGTAAAATATATATATATTTTAGTATCGAATTTTAATACGAGAAGTTATTTTGGTTTTACGTCAAGAGACCGTATTGCCCTCTTCCTTAAACTGGGCTAAACGAATTCACACAGCAAATTTCACCGGTTTATTAGTAACACCTCCCAATGACAATGAATATTCCCAATGCACGCTCAGATCTACATTTGGGGCGCCTTTTGTACACATCTGCGCCCTCATCATATCATTATATCCCAACCGTGTATTGAGAATATCTCCCACTGATATCGGCGCAGATGTAAATTTGGAATAAGGTTGAAAGGCGTTTCCTCTCGATGGCTCGACAAGGCTGTTTTCTTTTTTATTTATTTTAGAAGCTTCTTTATATAAATTAAACGGTTGCTTAGGGTCAGTTTGGCTTGTGCTTTAATTTTCTCAGAACCTGAATTGAAATAATTTATTTTTATAGTCTAAACCAAAATCAAAATTGAAATCAATTAAAATGAGATTTCATTTATAAGGGAGGGGGGAAAGAATGATGTGAGAATACTATTCCAATAGGAATGAGAATAGGATTTCGATTCCATCCAACTAAATGATTGGAATCGAAATGGGTCCAATTCTAGACCCCTATTCCTATGAATTAAACATGGCCTTAAACATATTTAGGTTATTATTTAAAAAATCTTTACTTCTTTACTCCCACCTTTTAATTTTTATTTTATAAAACCCCACCTATGATACGATACACCCTTATATTTGTTGCTTTGTCAGATTCCCCCATATGTTACTATTGTCAATCATACAAAAATAAAAAAAATTATGAAGAATAATCTGAAAATATGCCTATATTTTATGGATAAACGAAAATACAATATGGACCGGACGCTAAAGATTATAATTTCATAAAATGGTATTTACCAGAAAAGAAAAAAAATTCAGGTGGAGTGGGGATAATATATCAACTCCACTCTTATGTGACACTTTAGAATGTCCAAAATTGTATAGTATATTATGTATTTTGTGAATTGTGTCACATCTTAATTATAGCAACGTTTTGAATTGGATCACGAATGGTGGTGATGGAAAGCTGTCCTTTAAAATTTAAAGGGAAAAAATGACTGCAAACCACGTCAGAAATTAAATTTACAACCCCCACCTGATCTATTAATAGCCCCCTCCTATAAATCACATCCTACCAGTTAATTTGGTATCAATCCTGGGGTAGGATTCAGTCCACCCCTAGTCTATTAGTAGTTCCACCTAGGGGTGGGCTGAGTGGTAAAAACCCCAAATTTAAATGCTTCAAATGAAAGTTTTTGAAAACTTTTGCTCAAGAGAATGGATAGAGCGAATAGATTGCAAGTGACAAGAGTATGCTTCTACATGTCAGATCTCCTTAAAAACGAAACTCACAGTGACCTTACAACATGTTCCAGCGGCACATAGGGAACATCTTTCGTACTTATATGTTATACATCATTATTTTTATCAAAACCAAAAATTTTGGTTTTAATTTCGATTTTTAAATGTCAACGTCAAGGAGAGGTTTTTTTTGGCCTTTGTAAGAGCTGTCTAGACTCTAGAGTGTGTAGTAGCGAACAGAGAGACGTTGCATTTTGGGTATTATGTAAAATGCTGATTGGGGCAAAACAAAAACACTTGATAAAACCCAACCATGCAAAACGCCATCTTATTAAAATGTCAAAATCATTCGGGCCCATTTGAAATTTTGAACGGTTTGGGAGTGTCTAAGAGGGCATTTTGGTTATAAAAAAACAAACACTCGAGTGGTCTCAGTCAGCTCTGTTCCTCTCTTTCTAGATTGGTTAAACTTTTTAATACTATGGATTAAAACTTAAAAGGTGGTGGAGAATAACAGCAAATTTGAGGCGGAAGATGGGGATAGAAGAAAATTAGGTAGGACCCACATATTGGTAATAATCAAAAGATAGGAGGAGGGGACAGACAATAAAAAGAGAAGGGGGAGAGAGTATCGACTATCGAGTATGAACAAGAACAGCTCATCTTTTGAGTAAATTCAGCTGCGTGGCGTCCCCCTTTCAACTTTTCTTTTCAAATTGAGGAGAGTACGGGTTTAAAGAATTAAAGAAAAATAAAAATAAAAGTTATATCCTCCTTTAGACTTTTAGAAGAAAAAAGAGTGAAACGGTTCAAGACATCCACGTGGCGGGTAAAGAATCTGCCAACGTTCAACTTCCTTCAACTCTGGGTACAGCGAGATACAAGCATTTGCTATATTTCTGTCGGTACACCCTTAAAAAATGGCAGGAAGAGTTTTGAAGTGGATAAAATCTATAACACATCAGCATTTGAAGTTCATCTGACGTGGTGCATTGTAAAGTGAATCACCATCACCACATTTCAGTTTCACGACTTTTGTCACATTTTAATTTTTTTTTCTCAACTTTAATATACTAGCTAGTAGCTAATATGAATATCGGCTATGGAGTTCGAGCATCTGTTGCTGTACTGTGCAAGTTTGAAGTGTACAATAACCCTCAAGTGACCGTTAAATCTCCACTTACAAACGACAATTAAGGGGGGTATCGGTGCCTCGGTGGGATCTGGCCATGGGAGATTCCTTATTTTGCCACTGTCCGTTTGTCTATTAGTTTTTCTCCCACTTAGCGAGAGACATCTGTCCCATTCTATAAACCCCCACCTGTGAAATGGAAATCAGTGCGGATTTATCTGACATAACCAAACCAATTATGTTGAGCCCAGATCTTCTGTAGCACATCTTCCTTCATTCACATGGAGATATTCCAGATACCATTTACAGGACATCCAGTTCCGATTATATTTGTTTGGAAAAATCTTAGTTCATTGTTTTGTGTCCTAATTAATAATTAATTAGGTTGGGATTGGTTTTTATTGGATAAAAATACTTGTTTTATAAATATAAATAATTTTTTTTTATTTATTATCATTTTTATTAAGACTATTTTATAAAAAATGAAGTTCCGTTGTTATTGATGTCTAATTAGGTTAGGTTCGTTCATGGTTTGTTCGGTTTTGGGTCTGAAGGCATCTGATCCACCCTGTGCTGAACCATACCCGATCCATTGATTTGGTTGCCTACATTCTACGGTCTAGCTAGATTGTCTAAAGTTTGGAATTGAAGGAATATTGAGGGCCACGTCAAGTTTGGCAACCACTTAACTGGTTGTGGATTTTAGTCCACCTATTTTACTTGCTGGTCTTCACCTATACTTCTTTTATTTCATAAAACTCTTGATTATTGCTGTAGATATTAAAATTTTCAAGAGCTCTTAAATGGACCCTACCCCGAACTCAAATTTGTTCATGGGCCTTAATATGGTTATTTTTATTTGAACCATACCCCATACTCTTAAATATGTGTATGGGCTTAACATTTGGGTTTTTTTATTACAAATTCATTAGCATGGTGGAAGGGATTATGCCGGACCCACTTTGAAGTCAAACTTGAATTCAAATTCAAACTCAAATTTGAATTACAAATCTTATTAACTTATAGAAATAATCCAACTAGAACCCATCTTACCTCTTAAAGATGAAAATCTAGTCAGTAATTAAAGAGAGAATAATTGATTATAAATTATTTTCTCTACATATGGTAAATTGCCAGCTCTCTTCTTTATGAAAGGTAACTTGAACCGTTTTCGAACGGTTGTTGACCAAGACGGTCAGACCGTTTTGATCGGAAATCAGTCACTCGAACGGTTTCGAGTTTACCCCGAATCATCTTCTAGTACAAAACTGTTGAAAAAGTAAAAAACAAAACGTCGACCCGGATGGTCGAACCATCAACATGTTCAACCTAGACAATGGTTAGTGGTTCGACATTTTTTATTTTTATTTCTTATTTTATTTTAAAATAAAAAAAAAACAAGAATTGACAAACATATCCTAAGTTCCTAACTACCATTGATGACTTTCCTCTAGGGTCTTGTTTTGCCAAACCCAAAAGCCCTAAACTCCTTTAGGCCTTCACCGAATAAGACGACGACAACACACCGGCACCTTCCTTCCCAAAATCCGAACAAGCACCCGCCAGCGACCAAAGTTCCAACATCTTTGAAGGACCAACTTAACGACATCTTGAAAGGAGCTGCTTAATAGCATCTCTTGAAGGGAACGACGACGACCACTGTGGACATCCAACCTCTGGCGACCAATCTTTGCTGCGGTTGCTGGCAACTAGTCTGGAAGGAGTACAATGATGACTATTCAGATTTCAGGTAAATAAGTATGTTTTTTTTGTTTTTCTCTTACCTCTCATTTGAATGATTTGATCTATGCATTAAGCCATTAACTATTTTTATTTTCAATACTATGATTTTTCATTTTCTTGTAAAGGAACCGAACCACCATTTGTGTCGGTGACCACTCCAATGGAACCGAGAGCCATGGCAAAATCTAAGAATCACATCCCTTATTTTTAAATTTTGATTTGAAGCTTAAACTGGTATATTTCTGTCTTACTTGAAGCTTAAAACCTTAAAATTTGGATTTTATATCATGCATCACGCTTTGTTGGTATGCATGAATCGGTTAATCTTGTATTTTTGGCTCCTTAGCTAGTTTTCTGAAATCTGAATGCTCAAGAAGACAAAGTACTTTAGCTTGATTTCATTTGATTTGTTTGATAGTATATATTTTAGTTTATGAGTTTAATTTTTGGTTGTTTAGCTGAATTGTGTAATCATATGTTCATATATTTCAGTTTAATTGGTTGTTTAGCTGAATTGTGTAATCATATATTCATATATTTGAGTTTAATTGGTTGTTTAGCTGAATTGTGTAATAATATATTCATATATTTAAGCTTAATTGGTTGTTTAGTTTAATTTTTGGTTGATGGGTGTTTGTGATTTTTTTTTTGTTTTTTTAATATGTAAGAAAAAACCTCAAGGTGGGGGGGGGGGGGGGGATGTAAGGCCTTACCCCTCAAAATCTATACAAAGGAAACCCGACTCATAAATATAACATCATATGTCTAAAAAACCTAAAATCAACGAATTCTTAGAAATGGAAGCCCAAGACCATCTGCATTAACCAAATTCTAGATGTGGGAGGGAAGATTTTCTATGCAATCATAAACAGTTTTCTATGAAGCTTAAACAACCAAGCTTTGCAAGAGCATCCATTGTTTGATTAGCTTCTCTATAGATATGTACATAAAAGAAATCCAAACTACTCCTAAGCTCCTATACTTGTAAAAACCAAAACCAAAACCAAAGCTTCTAGGGTGTTGTACAAACTCCATTGAGAATATCAACCAGAATTTTGGAATCCGACTCAACCATAATCCTATTTACTCCTAAGGCAACTATAATGTGCAATCCATCTAGCAGAGCCAAAGCTTCTACAACCAAATTAGTTTCAAGGCCACATGTGTTGGAAAAGGCACAAACAAAACCATTCCCTCCATTTTTAATAATACCACCTCCCTCACAGGGATCGGAATTACCTCTGGAAGCTCCATTGACATTAAGTTTCATATAGCCCTCTAGCACAACCATCAAATGAACCACTTTAACATTCCTTTCTATGATTGGTTGGATCCTTAACCCTAGTCCTTACAAGGAGATCTATTGGCTGTAGTTCACCTTATGGGTCAAATTCAGTGAGGAGGACACCTCATGTAACCATCTCACTACCACCCAAATCATCATTTTTGAGCATCTAAATTTATTTTCCATCTTGCACCTATTCCTCTCCTTCCAAATCTCCCAAACAGCAAAGCAAGCTATCAACCCCACTACAACATCCCATTGGTTCCTAGCCTATGCTGCTAAAAACCAACAAGAAAGAAGTTCCTTAATACCCTCATTCCCCCTGAAAGGTAACCCTAAGATTCTGTTAAAGTAGAGCCACACTTTCTGAGCTAAGCAGCCACACACCAACACATGATTGGTGTCCTCTTCTGAAGGGTGACGACAACACATGCATATGGAAGCCAAGGGAATTCCCAGCTCTTTGATATCTGCCTCCACACTCACCTTATCGACCATAATTTTTTAGAGAAAGAAACTTATCTTGGTTGAAACAAGAGCATTCCACACCACCTTGGACCAGCTCACTGAAAGGTGAGTTGTCCTATAAAAGGACCAAGCCGAATGTAAGGAAAATTCCCACTTTGCCTCAGCTAGCCATAGAATTTTGTCTTGGCAGTTGGAGAGCCTCACACTTGACCCCTGAATACTATTAAGAATATCCTCCTCTAAAAAATCACTAACCTGATCCAAGTGTCAAACCCCTTCTTCATCTAGGACATCATAAACCCGTAGCTGATCCACAACCAACAATAGAGTCTACCTCCTCAAATGTTAGGACCAAAACTGATCCTGCATGGGAACATGTCACCCTTAAAGTAGATCTTATTAGTGGAGCAAAGTCAATGGAATGCATGTATTGTCAAAAGACTTTTAAAGGGGGAGGCATTAATAGGATGAAACAACACCTTGCACAAAGAAAAGAAGAAAACGCAATTTGTCGAAAAATGCCATATGATGTTAGGTTTAAAATGGAGTAGTTGTTAGATGGAATTAGTGAAAAGAAAAAAGCTTCTAGCTCTGAATTTGGATTGGGTGGTGCTAAAACAAGTGATGATGTTGATGTTAGGGAAGTTCATCAATCTAGTACAGATGGAGAGAATTTGAGGAATAGTCAAGAGAAAAAGTCAAATATACCCTCAAGAAAGGGGAAACACCTACAGGGCTAATAACTAACCATTTTGTTCCACGAACCACTCCAAGTGCACAACCATCCGTTAAGAGTACATTAGCATCTAAGGCAACCGTTAAACTTATAGATCGTGTTGCTATGAGATGGATGTGTGATACTTGAATTTCTTTGAATGTTATTAAATCAAAACATTTTCAACTCATGTTGGATGCAATTATAAAATTAATTTGCTGAGAGATTTGGTCAATGAGGTTCAATTGTCTACTGATAAACTTCGTAGGGAGTGGGGATCAGTTGGTTGTACCAATATGGCTGATAGATGGACAGGCACACGTAATTGGACTTTGATAAACTTTTTGGCATACTACCTTGGAGGATTTAGTCTTTGGATGCCTCTAATGGTTAAGAGTGCAAATAACTTGTTTCACTTGTTTAAGAAAGTTATAAATTGGGTTAAGGTTAAAAATGTTGTTTAAGTTGTTACAAACAATGCAGCAAATTATGTAGCTGCAGGAAGATTATTGGAGGAAGAATTTCCATGGATTTTTTTATCACTTTATGCAATACATTGCTTAAACTTAATATTGAAGGAAATTGTAGAAATTTTTTATATTGAAGATGTGATTCGACGCACTTCTAAAATAATAAAGTTTGTATGTAATTATACTTTTGTATTATCAATGCTAAGGAAAAGATCTGGTTGGACAAAGATAGTGCGCCTTGGAGCCACCCGCTTTGCAACTAGTTTTGTTACATTAGATAGTATTTTGAAGCGCATGCATGAGATCTACAATATTTGGTGATTGATAAAAATTTCAATGAATCTAGATATGCAAGAGATGTAAGTAGGAGAGAAGTGATACAGATTGTATTGGATCATGTTTTTTGGAAATTATACAAAACAATTGTGGGTTTTACATCACCACTTGTTAGTTCATTGAGAATTGTTGATTCAGACAAGAGGCATGCATGGGGTATATGTACTATATCCTATTGAAGGCAAAGGAAATAATTGAAAAACATTTCCATAATAGGATTCTGAATATGGCCCAATTTCTAGATTGTTGAAAATAGATGGGATAGACAAATGGGTCAAAAGTTTTATCTTGTAGGTGATTATCTTAATCCAATCTTTCAATATGATATAAATTCAAAAGTTAAAACCCCTACCGTTATGTCAACTATTCTTGATGTCTTTGTGAGGTTCATAGATAAAAATGAAGATGTGTAAATACAGATTTGAATCTTGCATTGGTGATTTTGTGAGGGACATGACTTTAAGAGTGGTTAATAGAATGGCTCTAGGTAATAGTTTTTTCTTTCTTATGACATGTTTATTATTTCATTTTTATTATATAATCTCTTATTTCATTTTATTTATTTGGTTCTATCATCTATATAATTTCTAGGTGAATAGTGGATGAGGTTTAGTTGTGGTGCCCCAATTCTTGCAAGAGTTGCTGTGTGGATTCTTAGTCAAACTTGTAGTTCATCTGATTGTGAATGTAATTAGAGTGTTTTTTAATGCATTCACACAAAGAGAAGAAATAGGCTGAAGCATCAAAAGCTTAATAATCTTGTATACGTTCACTGTAATCTGCGTTTGATTGGTGGGTATGCATTTTATTTTTCATAATGCATATTATTTATTAGTGCCTAGTATATTTCTAATTTCTTATGTCATTTCATCTTACTTTCATTTGTGATAATAACTTGTAGGAGACAAATTCAAAAGTTTGATCCAATTGCAAATGATCATATTGATTTTCTAGAAGATTTGGTGGTAGGTGAAGATAAGAATCCTCCGTTATTTAACAATGCTGAAAAGGATAATATGTTTTATGGTGATGGTACAACAAATCCAATATTAGAATCTCAAGCAACCGTGCGATTTACGGATGAAGGTAATTTGGTTAATATCATCTCATATTCTTGGTTTCATACTTTAATCTTGAATCTTGAGCCTTATGATTAATGTGTGTATAAATTTAATTTTGTCTATTTATTTTTTTAGATGACTGTAATTTTTTCAATGAGATGTTGGCGGAAAATCTAGGACATGATCATCTAGATGCAGATGAAGATGAAATACAACCCGAAGATGAGGATGATATACCCCTTGGTTTTAGTTGGTTCCATCGATGAAGAGTTTATGGATTTGAAATTTGGACTTGTTAGTTATATTTTAATTCAGTGACTAGTCTTTGATACTTCTTAAATTTTAATTTGTGGACCTTATGTTTAATATTTACTATTTAGTTGCAACTCATGAGTTATGGAAACTTGGAAAGGTTACTTAATTTCATGTTATTGCATCTTGTTTTATGGTAGTTTAATTTGGCACTCTTGTATTCTTACACTTTTATGGTAGTTTAACAAAGAATTCAAGCATGAATTCAAGAAATCAATCAAAAAGTCAACCATGATCCATTACTTAATGGAAAATTATTGTCCTAAGGTGAGTCTCTTTTCATATCTAAATTGTATAAATTGGGTTCAGAATATTATTTTGTCTTATTTTCATATTGTGTATTATTAACCTTATGCAAAGAATATAAAAAGGAAAAGCTTTGAAGGAAAGTAAAGCTTTTATCAAGAAGAATAAGAGGGCATATTCATGAGGCACTTATTTGAATTTCAGGTCATCAAATGAAGGTACACAATACTTTTTTTTTGAAATGATCCACCTTTTGAAAAGAATAAAATATCATTCTGTTTCACTCGGAATTAGGAAACATATTCGTATTTTTTTGAAATTTTCTATGGAATACATGTTATAGGTTTAGCAACTGCAAAAAAGTGAAAAACCAAACTGATTCAGCCATTCCACATATCTAAGGTTCTTTTTCATCCCATCAAAATAGTTCAGAAAAAATCTACCAAAAAACTGAGTTTACAAAAGTTTCTAATTTTGAGACTCCCATCTCTAGTCTTTTTGTGTCCAAAACCACATCCCCCCTTCTCTAAATCTACCTCCAGCCTCTCAAATCTAAAACCTTGGACCTAGCCCCTTACTATATATCATCACTTATTTTATCAATTTTCTTCAAATTTGTCATTAGTCCAGCTTTCCATCACAATAGGCCTACACTAGATATGTTCTAGAATTTAAGGTATTGATGTAATCCCATAAATAATTTAATATAAACTACAATGATGAAAGAAAAAAATGAGATTGAACATTTAGTTTAGTCTCTAAAAAAGTTTCCAAAGAATGATATCGGCTTTGATTGTTTGATCACTTTGATGTGCCTTTGTATGTGACAACTCCCATTGATTGGAATAAAACTTAAACTGCTTGATTCTTGAACAAAACACAACATATTCTAGTATCTAGATAAGTAAGAATCTTGGAGTCAAATAGAAACCTTTTTCACTAATGTCAACTCAAGGGATAGATTTTGAGCTACAACTCGCATGAGGATATCTTTTGAACTCATATGATTGAATTTTTCCTCGTACAAATTGGAGAAAAAATATCTATTATTTTTAATTTTCTGTATTTTTTTATTTTGATATTTTGATATTTTTATTTTTTCATATGTTGTTCTTTATCCTATATTTTTTTGTGTATTTTCCATATTTATTTACTTTTTGTGGTATTTTTATTATATATAAATATTTTTTGTTTTTTAATTTATTTATGACGTCACGATTTGAATTGTTTAATTTGGACAGTTGAATCGCCGAACTAGAAAACAATGCCTAGAATGGTTCCGTTTTTAAAACCTTGGTCAAGGCATATCTTCCCATGGATGGAAATTATCTAATAATTAAGGAGAGAAAAATGGATGATAAATTATTCTCTCTAAGAATGGTAATAATTACAACTTTTCACTTCATAAAAAGAGTAAGGAGAGCTAATCAAATCCTTAATTAAAGGGATTAAGAGATTAGACCAAGAAATCTATAAATAGGGGTTCCTATCAAGAGGGAGGGTACTTTTGGGATCAAGAAGAAACCAAGTTAGAAAGCTCTTGGGGATGGAGGAAACACATTCACAATTCTATGAAGAGCAAAGCTACAACACACTCGGAATTCTTGTAGAATTCTTATTTTGACTAAGCATTGAAAGCCCAATTGAAGGAAGCAATCTTTATCATTTTTTGAAGTACGGGAATACGCCATCTGACCATCGGCTTCAATTCAATCCAAATCTTCAAGTTGCAGAAAGTACATCATCAATAGAGAATCAGATGTTTTATCTCTTTTGTAAGAGAGTTCAAATCCAAAGAATTTATATCTTATTTATTTTAAATATATAAAAAAAATCAATTTATTTAAATTTGTCTTCATTTTTCTTGTATTTGAATTTATACACGAAATTTATATCAACAATTGCATTGGAATGTTTTTCTTTTGACCCTTGGGTGATAGTTTGTATCTCGGGTTTGGGGTAAGGCAGGTATGTCGTTCCTGTTTTTGTTAATTATCCTGTTTATTTTTAATAAAATCTTTAGGTGGGGCCCCTCCACCCGGAGTCAAGTTTGGGGCTCAAAAAGAAAATAATCTTCTCTCATTTATCATCTTCCGGGCATCTACGCATCTACCATGAATGTATTATCTTATTTAATAAAGGAATCCATTTTGAAGGCATGCAGGTTCTTTATTGAAATGGTACAGGAATGCATCATCTTCCAAAATATATGACTCTCTATTTTCTTTATCTTATTGTATTTGGGCAAGTAACAAGTTGTTTGTTGGAGCACAGAGTAAGCCATGAATAATAAAGACCTTAATGTAGTGGAGAAAGAGTTGTAATGTTTATGTGAAATTACAAATTTTGCTCACTCTCTCCTGCTTCTATCTCCTTTTTTATCACTAGGTATAGAGTGCTGAGACTTGAGAGCAATGGAATGGATCTGTCTAATGGTGGTTGTGGAACACCAGTTTAATTAGTGCTCTAGGCACAGAAAGACCATTATAGTAACCAGATGGTCTCCTTTACAGGCAAAGCAGATGACTCATTAAGACAGACCAATTGCTGCTTGATCAAACTAGTCAAACCAGAGATTCTCCATTACAAGAAGGTTCTACGAGAAAATCTTCTATTGATGGATGATGAATTTCACAGACCAACAGCAAGTGAACGTAGCATACATCACACTGTTGTTTTCTTCTTTCCTACTTAATACAGCTTTCCAACAAACCAAATTTTTAACTCTTGATACTAGTTAAGCATCTCCTCTTTAAACTTTCTTCCTTTTATGCAAATCCCCTATCTTTTTTTTTTTTTTTTTCTTTTGAATTTACGTTTATTCCCTTTAGGTGTGCAATCTTGTATTTATTATTTTTTTTAATAAATGATTAAAGACATATGGGTCCATTACAAATTTACAATCTCAAAGAAAAGATATCCTGTCAATCTTTTGACATTATAAAAAGTAAAATGGAAAAACAAATAATTGAAAGAAAAAATCAAGGCGTAGTGAAATGGAAAACAATTTTGCATAAAATACTAGTAGAACAGAAATTGCCTAAGAAGCATTGACAATTCCAACAAGTGGAACTATATAAATAAATGGTTATCATAATAGCTTTAGTTGAGTATTATTGATCATGACGAATAAAAATATACCGGATCCAATAGACACAACATAAGAAGCATATTCAGTGATCAATTTATAAATATCCTTACAAATTGTTAAAAAATTGTAAGGATAGATTGGAGGTATTTCAAGGGGCAAGTATTAAAAAATTTTGAAAATACTCATTTAACGTGTTTATAATAATAACATGTTTACCTAATCCCGACTCCTTAAACCATTTCCAATAAACTGATGAATACAAAGGAAAAAAAATTCGGATGCAACTACAAAGCAAATAAAAGAAAATTGGGTACCATTTCCAATGGGATCTTAAATTACCTAATAAAATAAAACAAAATTGATGGCAGGGGCCAGGGCTGTGTTTCATGGAAGGATCCCTATGTTGGGCTCTGATCCATCCATAAATGTATTGGTCTTAACTAAGCAACCAACATTTAATATTATGGAAAAAAAGCCCACCAAGCAATGAAGAGATTTGAATTGGTATAGATGTTATTTATCAAAATTTATAAGTGGATTTTAATTGGTCAAAACTCAAAACTCTTCCGATAGCGTGAGTGGATTTTCCGAAATAAAAGAGAGAGACAGCAAATTTCTAGAATAGCGTGACTCAACACCTAACCTTTTTCTTTTCTTCGTAATTTATTAAAAATTAAAATATAAAAGTAGACAAATATACAACATCACTATCAAATGATTCAAATCTCCTCCCGCTTAAAACGGTCCAACCGACCAAGGAAATGGAGTAGATATGATTATAGGAAACAGGGATTTGTGTGAAGAGAGAAAGAGAGATGTGTCATTTAGACAAAATTTCCAAGGCACACGGCGCAATTGAAGCAGTGTTATCAATTAGTAATATATGTCAAAAATCCTCTATTCTAAATTATTATTTTCTTTCCAAATTCTGAAAGAATGAAGATGGAGAAAGCTAGGTTAGGTGGTGTATGTACTACAAAGCATCATTATTCATTCACACCAACCACCACCACCACCATCATAATTAAATACCTCACAAGCCAAGTTAATCATCAGTATCTCTTATATTATTAATAAGACTGATGGATTATTTAGTTCTAATTAATACGAGTACCTTCCCATTTCCCATTTCACATCATCCTATTAATTCAAATTGCATGTTAAAATAAATTAATTAATGAAGGTTTTTTTTTTTTTTGCATAATGAGGATAGATAAATTGATGACTACGAACCCTGTAGGGCCTTTGGTTTCTATATATATATATATATATATATATATATATAACAATCTCTCAGTTGGGTAAAATGTGATATAGGCCCAAATTAAACAGCTTTTAGCCGTCCTTGTTTGTCCCTCATGGTCCATGGTCTGCTGTGCCCTCAATAGCTTGTTCACATGGGTAATGTTTTTTCTCTTTCTTTATTATAGTAGGTTTGGGTTAAAAGCTCATTCACTTTAACTTATATATATATATAGAAAGAGAGAGAAAGAATACAGTACAAAATGAAAGGGATTGGTCATATAACGGACCCCACACCAATCATAAAATATATGTGGCCCATAACCATTCAATCTCTGCATTTATCTGCATTTATGAGTCGACATGGGGCGTTATCATTGATCCACTTCCACACCCTGTCTCACCAATAGGGCTGTTCATAAGAATGCCCAACCTGACCAAATCGACCAATTTGGACCGATCCAACCTGAGTCGGCTGGGTTTTCATCCGTACTGGTCGATTTCGGGTTGGGCACATACATAAACCGAAATTTTGGGTTGGTTTCGGTTTTTTTTACGTGAAAACCGAAATCAACCTGACTCGAACCGAACTAGTATTCTACTAGTTTAGTAGTTCCTACTTCCTAGTTTGAGTAGTTTCCTAATTCCTAATAGTCTTCTACTTTAGACTTCTACTAGAACTAGAACTCTAGAAGGCCCATTAGGCAATTACAATTAGAATTCAATTAGGTGTCCTTTTTAAGTTTTTTACCTAGATTAGAATTTAGAAGGTTTCTAAATTTTTATTTTATTGATTTACCTACCTAGATTTACCTAGTTTTTTACTCTAGAAGGCCCATTATTGACACTTGTTTTTATATGAAGAATTTATTGATTTTATTCTTTACCTGAATTAAATTTAGATTTATCTTGGACTCTTGAATATCAAATTATCAACTAATTCAGATTTTATTTGGCTTTGTACAGGAGCAAAACCGAAACTGACCCAAATCGACTCAAACCAACCAGGTCAGTTTGGCCTGTCAATGGATTGGTTTCGATTCCCACCTTAGCTAACCCGACCAAGTCGGACCGGTTGGGGAAATCCCAAGAAACTGACCCAACCCGACCCGTGAACACCCCTACTCACCAATTTGAATGGACTCCTTGCCCCTACACGCTACAGGCACATCTCAACCCATCAAAGGGGCCCAACAAGTAGCAATACATGAAGTCCAATCTAATAACACAGGTGCCCCCACCCCCACCCCCACCCCACCTAGCTTTTTTACCTATGTTGTGGTTGGTACCATTGTTTCTTTTTAGGTTGGTGAATACGAAATTTTGAAAAAAATGCATTATTGCATCATATTACATAACTTTTTCACTAAAAAATACAGGCGTCAAATTGAATGTTGGCATGGTGTTCGGGTGATTTCCCAATTGTCTAAAGGTGCCATGTGGTGACTAGTGAGATCCGGGCTGCTCTCTTTGGGCTGCGTCAGCGTCATTATTCCAGGACCAACGAGGAAGTGCAACCAAGGAGTGTTCTACACAGATAAGGAAGCAGACTCCACCGAGGCAAGGGAGTCTCCTCGAAGACCTCGATGAATAATCTCATCCCGACAATTCTAGAAAGCCACTCCAACTAGGACACAGACGCTCAACTATAAGTAGGGATTCCTCACTTGAGGTAAAGAACTTTTGACTCTAAACTCAATCGAACACCCATCTTGCATTTACCTCAGTTTCGACCAGCCTATACACCTCAGTTCGTCTTAACCGATCTCTTCACCACTCACTAACTTAAGCGTTGGAGTGCCTACCCAGGGAACAACTACTCGGGCCTCTAACTCTTCCTATAATTGCAGACTTCGGTGTGTGGCTTTGTCCTTCCACCTTGGCTTCATCCAGTTGGTAGGACTATTTGACTGTGACCTTGGTTCCAAATACCTCAGATCAAACATCGGGCATCTGTAGTAGAAACACCAAATTTGACGCTTCCTCAAGATACAATAATAATACCAAATGTTGTATTGATAATTCAATATTTGTGATAAATAATATTCTCATAAAATTTGTATTGAACGACCTAAAACGTTACAAGTAAAAATGGAAATGGTACCAAATACAACCCTAGTGAGATCAATTGCTTTGTTTTCCCTTGCTAATTGTGAAAAGAAGAGTAACCGCTCAAAATCTTGATGATGTGTATGTCTTGCATAAGTCCTAAAATTCTTGATTCAATATTGCACTTTTTTATTCTCAATTGGATACCTTCAATTGTCACGAGCATTTTTTTTTTTTTTGGTAAATTGAGAGACAAATTAGCACCAGCTAGAGCATGCCCTACCATCAGCATTCAAATCACGATGAAATTAAAATCCTAGGGGATATCCTACAAAATGAACTATATTGTAAGTCAAATATATGATTAAAAATTAAAGCTAAAAATTGCCCATTATGTGATATTTCTTTGGTTTGAAAATTGGCACTAAACAAGGACAAATGGAGTTGGTTACATGTGAAAGAGACGACATGGACTTAGAGGTATAAATTGGGTTGTATTTACCTCTTTTAAGATGAGGTCAGGGAGGCCTTGGCTTGACACTTTTTATTATTTTTTGGACAAATTTCGTAAATTACCCCGTTAATTGACTAACTATACCCATATTGTTACTTCTTTAACCTTCGATTAAAGACACCCTTGCCAGCAATGGTTGCCGCTACAACTTCTGACCACGGCGATCACCACACCCAGTTTTTTCTTTTCTCAATCTCTCTCTGCCCTTCTCTCTTCCTCACTACACCGAGTTTTTTCTCCTTCTCCCTCATAGTATTTCCTCATCTTTCTTAGCCCAACTTTAATGGTGGTGGCAAACCAACAAATGACAGAGATAGAATCAGATGGAATGAACCCCACCTCCCTCTTTTTCGATCTCTCCCTCTCTCTTACGATCAGACCTGATGACCCCCCCCCCCTTCCCCCCTCCGCTTCGAGTCTGAGTATATTAACCTCGAGTAGCCTTGTTTTAAAAGAGAGCAGAGGCTTGGCTATGGGTTGGTGAGGTATAGGGACTTGATGAACTATTTTATTGCTCGACAACAATTCCATTAATGACGATGATGACAAAGGCAAGACCTTGCTTGCCAAAGAGGAATCGAAGTTTAAAAAGGAAATCATCTACATCATCCTCAGCGGCAAGACCAAAACCCTAAAGCCTAATTCCGGACAAGCCATCACGATTGACGGCCACCACATCTGCGTTGGTTTCCATGAAGTACAACACATCCTCGGCTGGTTAGAAGGAAACGTTGGATGGTTGTTGCCACCACTTCTCTGTCGAACGACAAACATAAGACTTATAACAGGGGATCGCGGGAGGAGGTGCGGTGGACGATTTGAAGCTAAGAGGGAGAGGAAACGTTTCCTCTCTACGTTCCTCTTCAGGTCAAAGACGATGAAGATTTCTAAGAAATTTTATTTTTCTAAGAATTTGGGATTTCCAAAAGCCCCAGATCGACAGGTCTGAAAGTCTGAGAATCTGATATTTTCAAAAGCCCAAGATTGATAGGTCTGAAAGTCTGAGAATCTGAGATTTCCAAATGCCTCAGATCGACAGGTCTGAAAGATGGGAGGAAGAGAGATCAACAAGTTGTGGTCAAACTTTTGCAAATAAGTAGTTGAAGCTGATGAAAGAGAAATCTATTGGCGCCGCTATGCCATGGCCAAGTACCAGTCACCTTGTCCACAGGAGGACAATGATGAACAGTGTATTCTCGGTGACTATTTCGTTGGTGGAGAAAGACAACGGGAAAATGAGGTAGAGAGATAATGAGAGGGGAAAATGTTAGAGGAAAGATCGGAGGGAAGTGGTGTCGAAGGGTTGAAGAAGATGAACAATTCCTCGGCAGGGATAATTTCAACTCGCTGAAGTGAGGAAGAGAAGGCTAATATTAGGTTTAAAAAAATTATACGTAGGTGGTATCACGTGCGTACGGATTTTGACAAATCATCAATAGACGCTAATGACGGATAGTTTAAGAAATTTGTCCTTAATTTTTTTTTTCATTTTTTCTAAATAATGTGTGATACAAAATTTGGGAAAAATAAAAATTTAACAAAATATAAAATAGACAACAAATTGTAAAAAATTAGAAATTTTATTTCATTTGAATTTGAATAATACAATGGAATATTGGAAATGGATAAAATATAAAAACAATATAATAAAATTGAAAATAAAAATATAATGGTATTGAAAAAATAACAAATAATTTAAATAAATTTGAAAAAATAAAATTTACAATAATTTAAAAAATGATATATAATTATTGAGTTTATAAAAAAATATTGACTTCATCATTTTCTTCATCAAGTTCCACCTCTATCTCTTTGACCCTTATTATCATATGCTTTTTGGTGAAATATCAAGTGAATGCCCTCTTTTATCTTGTAGTCTATCTTTATCATTCAACCAATGTTTCAAATATATACACATCTTTAGGATTTCATCGTTCATGCAACTTCTCTTGTCGTCCAATACCCTAGTACTTTCACTAAAACAAGAATTCGGTAAAACTATAGACATTGGAGGGGTTAGTAGATAACGTGCCATGTCGATAAGAACTGGGTAATTTTTTCCATGTCAACTCCACTACGCTAAAGTATTAAAATTATTTAATTCCTCCAAATCAAATGAATCATTTAAATTAGAAAAATTAGCTTGTAAATAAAAATTAAGTTCAATAAATGAACTTTGATGAGGGCAGATTTGGCCCTCCAGTGAAATTATGACACTTGGCACCTCATGCCAACTAAGTGCAGCCTCTTGACAACTAGACAGCTCGAGCTAGCTACAGGCAGCTTGCCACAGGTAGCTCGCCACTTACAGGCAACTCGGCATAGGCAGCTCGCCACTTACAGGCAGCTCGGCATAGGCAGCTTGCCACAGGTAGCTCGCCACTTATAACCAGCTCGCTACAGGTAGCTCGCCACAGGCAGCTCGCCACTTACATGCAACCTGGCATCTTACGAACAGCTCGGGTAGAAGCACCTCGACACATTACTGGCAGCTCGGTGAAAAGCAGCTTGGTGAAAAGTAGCTCGGTGCAAGGTAGCTCGTTGCAGAGCAGCTTGGCGTATCGTAGGAAGATTTCCTACCTGACAACCGTACCTGCCAAATCTGGAGACCTGCGCCCATGTCTCTCGCTAGGCGGCATCGTGCCTACCAGCCTTGAGAGATGTCCCTTGTTTGGCAGGGCCGTACTCTGCAACAGTTACCTGCACCCACCAGCTCAGCCCTAGCAAGTAACGGTTGCGACAGAGAATTAGAGGCGGTCATGCCAGATCTGTCAGAACACCGCTATATAAGAGCTCCGACCCCCAGCGGGGAGGGGGATGAAAAATGGAGGTAACCCCTGCTCTCTAGCTCTCTCATTTCTCTAATATCATCTTCAAGCTCCCTACTATCAGAGTGCTAACTTAGCCATCGGAGTGGCCCCGCTGGGTAAACACCCCCGGGTCCTCTGATTCAGCTCTCATAGGTTCATCGGCTCCCGCCATCTACAAAGAGGAGCAGATCATCTCATACAGAGGATAGTCGGGTTGCACTACACTAGGAGGCTTGCCACCAAGGCAGCACACCCAGCAGCTCATCAAGTAGCTCACCACCAAGGAGCTTGTCACCAAGTAGCTCACCACCAGGGAGTTCGCCACCAAGTAGCTCACGAGCAGGCAGTTCGCCACCAGGGAGCTCCATCAACCTCTAAGTCACAGGCCACTTGGGAGTAGGTCAAATGACGAAGTACTTAGCCAAAAATTGATACATCACGAAAAAAAAATTGGTACGTGACCATAAACGGTTACATCAAACTCGATGATGAAGTGACAACAAATTTCTACCTTTTATTTATTAAAGATCAAATTTTTTCTCTTCCACTACTTTAGTTAGATGTTTTAAAAGGGAAAGTTACATTTGTTGTACCTGTACAAGTTTTCCTATGCCCAAATAATTGAGATTCATTAAAACTGTACATTTCAAATAATAAATTAATAATTTCTTTTTTTGTTTCCAATTTCAGAATTCATATTTTCACAATAAGATTCAAGTAAAACATCTAAACCATCTTTCCTAATCCATGGATCTAATATTACAACTAAGCAATATAGAGGAAAAATATTTTCTCAATATTTTTTAAATTTAAATTCCATTATTTCAATAATACGTTTAAAATTTGAATTACTTCTATATTTTGCAAAATATAAAATTCATTAGTAGTATCATAAAAATATTGTAAAAAATCTTTTATATAAACTGCTATTTCCCATCCATCTTCAATTATAAAATCATGTGGATTTCTTTCATCATAAAAATTAGTAAGAATATCATAGGTGGAATTCCACCTTTGTTGAACATCTAATATTTTTTTTTTATATTCTAAACCATGTTTTTTTCATAAATATTTAAATTCTTGTTTTCTTGTTTTAGATTTTCTAATTTATATAATACAATTTCTAATTTTTGAAATATGACGAAAAATAATATTGAAAGTATCTTGAACACATAAATTTAAGATGTGACATGCAAATCTAATATGAAATAATTTACCATTTAAACATGATTTTAATTGATATTTTAAAATATTTATTGCTGAATAATTATTACTAGCATTACCAAAACTAATAGAAATAATTTTATTTTCAATTCCATAAGTATGTAAAGTATTTAAAATACTCACAGCAATTGTTGATCCTGTATGTACCATTCAAGCTTAATAAAACTTAAAATTCTTTTTTGCAAAGCCAATTTTCATCAATAAAATGTCCAATATCACAAACATAACTTATATTACATTTAGAAGTCAAAATATCAGAAGCAATTGCAACTTTAGAATTAAGTGTTGACAAAGTAGAAATTAAATTTTGTTTATATGAACAAAATTTTTTAAAGCATCTATTCTAATAGTATTCTTGGAATTTTTTTTTTTTAAATTGGGGATTTACAGATTGTTTTAAAAGTCTTTCTAGCCCATTGTCTTTAGATAATAAAAGTGGTTGTTCAGTATGCACAATATATTTTGCTAATTCTTATTTATATTTTTCTTGTGAGTATTGAAATTTACCAAAAACTCCACGCCCAATTTGTGTTTGTGATGATTGTTTACCATTTTCTTTTTCATTTTTTATATGAACGACCATATGTCTACCCAAATGGCCAGTACCACCCTTGCTACTATAACTAAAATCACTCATTTATTTATGACAAACAACTCTTTTTTTTTTTTCTTTCCCTCAACTTTTTATATGGTAAATAATTTCCAAACTAGGCTAATCAACTTCCCTTTTTCTTTCCCCTAGTAGTAGTACTAGGGGTGGCAACTCTGATAATATCAGCCATAGAACCACTAGCATCCATATCAGTGCTGTTGTACTGTGGCCGAACATCATCGAAATTGAATATGTTGTGAACTTGTGATGAGGGTAGATTTGGCCCTCTATTGACATCATGACACGTGGCATCTCAAAACAATTGGACGATGCCTCGGCGCTACAAGGGTGATGACTTGCCTTAGCCAAAATGACTGAAACCCAGTTGTCGACCTACTGGAGACCTATCTGGCGACCTCATACACAACTCGGGCACCTCGACAGGGCGGCTAGGAGCACCTCATCCAGGGCCGACTTGTGGTACCTTGTTGTTACCGGTCCAAGGGACCTCAACGTGAGGAGCGGCCTCCCTCGAGGACTTGTCGACTCGACTGAGGTCCAGGTGGCAACCTGCGAGACGTGCTTGTCGACCTCCTCCGTGTGTGCATCTCGTCACTCCCGGGTTTTCCGAAAGTCAGCTCCCACACGAAAGTTTCGGAGGAAACCGAATAAGGCACAAAGGCTGGTCTACGTGCGCCACTAGCTCCAAGGACTTCAGACCGGCCAGCCACGTCTTCCCAGATATCTCAGATGCAGTGCGTGAAGTCCAAGCCAAACAACGCCTATATAAAAGTCTCATTTCCAATCTCAGAAGGTATGCACAACTTAGCTCTCGCAGCTCTCTAGCTCTCTTGCATTTTAGCTCTCTCTAAAATCTCCACATTGCTGACTTAAGCATTGGAGTGCCCACCCTGGGTAAAGCAACGTGGACACTCTGACATTGTCTCTTTGGAAGTCAACCCAGTGAGTAGGGGTGGCAACGACCGAGCTTTTCACGAGCTACTCAGTTCGTGAAAAGCTCGGCTCGGCTCGGTTTCAACCGAGCTTGAGCCCAATTTAGTGGCTCGATTATTAAACAAGCCGAGCTCGAACCTATTAGAGCTCAGCTCGTGAGGCTCGTGAGCCGACTTATATATATATTTGATATTTAATATATATGTAATATATATAATAAAATTATAGAAATAATATATATAATAAAAATATTATAATTATTAATTTTTTAAATTTAAAATAATTTTTTTATATATAATTTTTATTTTTATAAAATATTTTTCTCAAAATCAAGCTCAAGCTGAGCCGAGCTCAAGCTTATGAACTTTTTGATTTGAGCCGAGCTTGAGCTCATGGTTCTGACTAACGAATCGAGTTGAAGCTCGAGCCTTGTAGAATAGTCTTGAGCCGAGCTTGAGCCTGATACTATTCGGCTCGGCTTGGCTCAAATCCACCCTTACCAGCGAACTAGCTAGATCGGCATCCAAGCCACTTTCCAGTAGGGAACTTGCCAACTTGGCGTCCGAACCATCCTCTAACAAAAAGCTGCCAGATCATGCATCATCATGTTGAGAAATTGATTTTGAGAGAAAGCAAAAACTAGCCGTGGGGCGGGGGGGGGGTCGCCAATGACTATATTAAGCAGGCAGGCCGATGCGGCCCCCTATGGGTGGGCCATGCCAACCCACGAGCTTGAAAACCCAAAACCGACATGTCCCGATTTACAACTCTATATGAACCCACCATTTAATCTTTCTCATCCCCTTTTACACCAAATTTCACTTCATTGATGATGATCCTTGAACAATTTTTTACCTGAAATTAATGCTTCACCTCATTACAAATAAATCGGAAAAGATATTTCTTCATCAGATGTTTAGTTTTATATTTCATCTTTTCCTTGGGTTCTGGTTTTTCTTCTTCCTTTTCTACGTTCCAGTGGGCACCCCATTCCATGTATAGAGCATCAGGTATTCTATTTAGCTACTTTTCTAATGTATAAATTATAGGGCATCAGATGAGATCGAAAGGCACAATATAATAAGCACGTCAATGAAGACTTTGATAAATAATTTAACAACTGTCAAAAATAATTTTTAATCTTTTGGAACGATAAACTGGAGTATTTTAAGGTACCGGTGTCAAAATAATTTTCTAAATGCAGTGGTCTGGAATTATTTTAGGCATGGATAAGCTTTTGAAGCTAGTGGCTATGGATGGGGGATACATTTTGATGAAGGGAAATTTGGCCCGACCTCGCAATCACCTGACATGTGGCAAAAGCAAGCAACTCGGGGCAGCAGAGCGCCCAAAACGAGCACCGAAAGTAACGAAGTCCAAGCTCACTACTGAGCCCGAACTCCACCAGACCGGATTCTCTACTAGGAGCCCGAGCTCCCTATCAAGAACCCGAACTCCCCACTGGGAGTCCGAGCTCCCTACAGGGAGTTCGAGCTCCCTATTAAGAACCCGAGCTCCCTACTGAGAACCTGAGCTCCCTGCAAGGAGCCCGAACTATCTCGGGTCCTAAGCCTCACAAAGCCGTGACCCGAGCTGGCCCATGGCAGCTCGGAACACTCCCCAAACCGAACTCAAGACATATCACTCGCCACTCCAGCACTTCGCTTCCGAAACACCAGACTGACCAAACGTACCTGACACCAAGGACGTCCGTATCCAAGGGCGGCGCACCTGACTGATTTGGGATCTGACGCCTAACAACCGCACTTCAAACGGCCTCCTGCTACCGCCACCTGCCACCGCCGTTACCAGCCGCAGAGACGGCTCCAACAAAAGAAGCAGTGGCGGTTCTATCCGGCCAGAGGAAATGACATCCGAACTGGCAGGAGCTTAGAGATAATCATGCCCGATCTGACAGAAGCCTGGAAGTGAGTGCGCGAGGTGGTTATAAAAGGCTCCTACCCCCCAAGAACAAGGTATGCTAACTTTTGCGCTATCTGGCTTATCTTGCCTTTGAAAGACTCTAAGTTGAGCTTCGGAGCCCTTATGCCGGGTTCTCCCCGGAGCTTCTTCACTCCCTTCGTTTCAGGTCCCCTGCCACTCAGTTCAGAGGCAAGATTGTGGACAGCTAAGATCGGCCGGATTGTGCATCATCAATTGGCGCCGTCTGTGGGAACACTTCAAAAGGCCTCCCTCCAAACTCTCATACCCCTTTCTTCTTCTTTGAAAAACTCAACACTCATGGCCTCTTCCAGCAACGCCGGACGTGGCACAGAGACAAACACCACCGGGGAACAGCCTCAAGTTCCCGTGGTGTGTGTTGGGCAGTTCATCATCCCCCTCTCGGTGGACGGAATTCCCAATCTGAATACGCCACAAGCAGTGGCGCCTGTAAACCTTCTTGCAACAAACATCCCCTTTCCTCTCCCCATCGAGACTACCTTCGCTGAACCAACCACCGTTCCCCTGGCAGCTAGCCAAAACCGGTTGGACGACCTGATGCAGTGCATGCGGGCAATGCAAGCCCAGATGCAACAGTTCCAGCAACACCAGCTTCACCAGCACCAAGTGTTGCACAACCTCTCCCAGTATCACTATCAACAGCAGTTCCCCCAACTGCCACCGAACCAACCACTACTTCCACCTCGCCACCCTGCTCCGAAGCCGGTCAAGGCCTCTCCGCAGGATGGGCGCCCCCACCAAGGAAAGGCCTCCAGGCCACAGAACCCCCCAAACAGCCAGGCCTCGTCCCCAGGCCGGAGAGAGAGAAATGTCATCCCCGCCTCGCAGCTCGCAGGCGGGTCGGGAACCTCGCCCGCGAGATCGGCACCTCGGGGCTCCAAACCGGAGTTCCCACTCACGGAAAACCGATTCGGTGCACTGGCAGCAGCGGACTACCAGCATTCCGGGCCCATCGAGCTCGGCAACACGGAGGCTAGCAGCGCCAGCACAAGGCCCACTCAACAGCGAAGGCGTCGGCGAAGTCGATGAACCGCCACCCGTGTCCTGTCAGAGCTCAGAGGCAAAGGCGAGACGAGCTCGGACGAGGTAGGAGTTGCCCCGCTTCTCTCAGTTCCTTCCCCCCTCGCGTCAGAACTCCTGGCAGTCCCCTTGCCCAGAGATTTCAAGCTCCCACCTCTAGACAAGTATGACAGGTCCTTCGACCCCAACCACCACGTTGACGCTTTCCAGTCCCAAATGCACCTCGCCAGAGCCAGCGAATCATGCATGTGCGTGGCTTTCACCACCACCCTTAGGGGGGTAGCCCGCACTTGGTACAGGAACCTGGCCCCCGGGTCCATAAAGTGCTGGGCTCAGTTCGTGCAGGTCTTCACTGCACACTTTGTCACCAGCAAACGGTGCCCCAGAGCAGAAGAAATCATCTTCGGGGTAGTCCAAAGGGAAGGAGAACCCATACGGGGCTACATCAAACGATTCAATGAAGCATGCTTACAGATACCGCGGTTTGACTCCGCGGTGCAGCTCGCGGCAGCAAAAAGAGGGGTGACGCACAAAGAGTTCAAATGGCACATGGTAGCTAACCAGCCCGCGACCGTGGCCGAATTTCTCAAGCTTGCGGACAAGTTCATGAGGACGGAGGAAGAGATCAACCAACAAACCGAGGGCGGAAATGAGAAAAGAAAGAGGGATGGCGAGCCCTCTAACTTAGTCGACCGAAAAAACCCGGCCTGGGATCCAAAACCGAACCAGTCGTTCCGAACTCCCCTACCAGTTCGGACGGATTACACGCTACTGAACACAAGGTGGACCGAGATATTAATGACGATCAAGGACGCCCCGTACGTGAAATGGCCACCTCGCCTAAAGGGAAATCCGAACGAAAGAAACAAGAATTTGTATTGTAGTTTCCATAGGGACCATGGTCACAGTACCGAGCAGTGCAATAATCTCCGAGACAAAATAGAGGGGCTCATCCGTCGCAGATACTTGAGAAACTTTGTACAACATAACAATAATAACAATAAAGCAGATCGGCCGGGCGAGCACGAAAAGGACGCCCCCGAATCTAGCAGCAGGCCTGCCGAACCGTTGCAGCGACAGCCTCCGGTAGAGAGGCCAATTCGGGGAACCATCCATGTAATTGTGGGAGGTTCGGTGGTAGCGGGGTGTACCTCGGCAGCAGCCCGGACTTCAGTTCGCGAAGCGGTCCTCGAGGAGCAGAACCCTCCGAAAAGGCCAAAGACCAAAGAGCCAATCCTCTTCAAAGAAGACGACGCGCGAGGAGTTCGCTACCCCCAGGATGACGCGCTTGTCATTAAACTAAGGATCAGCGACTTCGAGGTCAGACGCGTACTCGTAGATTCGGGCAGCTCGGCGGACATCCTCTTCAAATCAGTGTTTGATCGGCTACAGCTGCCGAGGAGTGAACTAAAGTCCGCAAACACTCCCCTAGTGGGCTTCAGCGGAGAGGAAGTCAGGCCCCTCGGAAAAATAACGGTACCTGTGGAAGTCGGCACGTGGCCTTGTGCGGTTAGACTTAACCACGACTTCCTGGTGGTCGCGACCCCCTCCCCATACAATGCCATAATAGGGCGGCCAATCACGCATATCCTACGAGCGGTGGTCTCCACCTACTATTTGGCCATGAAGTTCCCTACGGGCTTCGGTGTGGGGGTAGCGCGGGGCGACCAGCTCGAGTCCCGCAAGTGCTACGTTGCCGCCCTAAAGGGAAAGACCAAAGCAGCCGGCGACCTCGATCTGGAGCGGCCCGCGGAACAAGGCGAAGAACGAGCCTCGCCCACAGAGGAAACAGTCGCGATTCCAACCTTGCCTACGGACCTAGCTCGCACACTCCAGATCGGTGCTTCCGTCAAAGAACCCCTACAGACCGAACTGGTAAGTTTTTTACTTCGAAATTTAGATATTTTTTCATGGTTCGCGGCCGATATGCCCGGTATTGACCCTGGCCTTATAACTCACAAACTTAACACTAACCCTTTAGTCAGACCCGTTAGACAGAAGAAACGGAACTTAGCCCCAGAGCGTTGGAAGGCGGTCGACGAGGAAGTCGAGAAGCTCCTCACGGCAGACTTCATAAGGGTAGTCCATTACCCTTGCTGGGTGGCCAACCCTGTGTTGGTGAAAAAGGCGAACGGCAAGTGGCGCATGTGCGTCGACTACACCGACCTGAACCAAGCTTGCCCGAAAGACTGCTTCCCCCTTCCCAGGATCGACCGCCTAGTGGACGCGACCTCGGGACATGAATTGCTAAGCTTCCTGGATGCCTACTCAGGCTACAACCAAATCCGAATGGACTAGTCCGACGAGGAAAAAACCAGCTTCATAACCGAGTTCGGTCTGTATTGTTACAAGGTCATGCCCTTCGGGTTAAAAAATGCCGGGGCGACCTTCCAAAGACTTGTAAATAGGCTGTTTCGGCTCCTGATTGGCACGAAGATAGAGTGTTACGTAGACGACATGGTCGTCAAGACACGGTTTTCACAAGAACTAATAAAAGACTTGGACTCTGTCTTCCAAATCCTGCGTCAGTTTAGCATGAAATTGAACCCCAACAAATGTGTCTTTGGCGTCACCTCGGGCAAATTCCTAGGCTACGTTGTCAATCGGCGCGGTATCAAGGCCAACCCGGACAAGATAAAAGCCATCCTAGATATGATACCACCTCGGAAAGTAAAAGAAGTTCAGAGGCTAAATGGCCGCATAGCCGCTCTAAGCCGCTTCATGTCCAAGTCGGCAGATCGCTGCCTACCCTTCTTCAAAGCAATCAAAGGCAAAGGGTTCGAGTGGACCCAAGACTGCCAGCTCGCGTTTGACGAGCTAAAAGGTTACCTCGCCAGTGTGCCAACCTTAGCTTGGCCCGAGGAAAGCGAAGTCTTAGAACTGTACCTCTCGGCTAGTGACGAGGTGGTCAGTTCGGTACTAGTAAAGGAAGCAGACCGGGTCCAACGACCCATATATTATGTTAGTAAAATCTTGCAGGGAGCAGAGACAAGGTACCCGCAGATAGAAAAGCTAGCGTATGCACTGGTGATAGCAGCACGGAAACGCCGCCCGTACTTCCAGGCTCACACTGTCATCGTCTTGACCAACAAACCTCTGAGACAAGTTTTACTCTAACCCGAGGTTTTCGGCCGACTAACGAAGTGGGCCATCAAACTCGGCGAGTATGATCTCCAGTACAAGCCAAGAACTGCCATTAAGGCCCCAGCCTTGGCAGATTTTATCGCAGAATGCACGTTTAGCCTCGAAGCCCCTGAGCCGGTCGAGCCCGAGATCCCCAGTTCGGGCGAGCTCGGAGCTCCCAAGCCAAACGAGTCCGAACCCCGTGAAGTAGCAGCCAGTGTATCATCCCTCCTGGTTAGACCAAGCGCGAACTGGGATGAGGAGCCCTGGATCCTTCACATAGATGACTCCTTGAACCAGCAAGGCAGCGGGGCTGGAATAGTGCTACGCGGCCCGAGCGGAACAAAGCTTGAATACGCACTACGCTTTGAGTTCGTGGCATCCAACAACGAGGCGGAGTACGAGGCACTGATAGCCGGGCTAAACCTAGCGCACAAGGTTGGAGCAAAGCACATGGTTATCTGTAGTGATTCCCAGCTCGTGGTCAACCAAGTTACAGGCAAATACGAAGCGCGCGAGCTCACAATGATTGCATATTTGTCAAAAGTAAAGGAGGCTTTGCTCAACTTCTAGTCACATTTCATCAAGCAAATCCCGAGGTCAGAGAACGCTGAGGCCGACGCCCTGTCCCGACTAGCTAGCATGAGCCACAACGCCAGGAGAACCGTGTACGTAGAGGACTTACCTCGGCACAGCATTCTCGGTGGGGCAGAAGGGGTCGCTCCCGTCACTGAAGCAGAGCCGAGCTGGATCGACCCACTCGCGAGCTTCCTGCTAGACGGAACCCTCCCCGCGGACCGCAACGCAGCCAAGAGGGTGCAGCGCGAGGCAGCCAAATACGTCATGATAGACGAACGGTTGTACCGACGGTCTTACACGCTCCCCTACCTGCGATGCTTGCGCCCAGCCGAAGCCGGGTTGGTACTCTGCGACACTCATGAAGGCTTGTGTGGCGGACACCTGGGGGGCAGAGCCCTCGCCCAAAATGCACTTCGACAAGGATACTACTAGCCAACGATGAAGACAGAGGCAATCGAGCTCGTCAGAAAATGCGACAAGTGTCAGAAGCATGCCAACATCCACCATCAGCCCGCTGCCGACCTCAAATACCTCACCAGTCCATGGCCCTTCGCCCAATGGGGCATCGACCTCCTGGGGCCATTTCCACCAGCGACAGGCGGGAGAAAATTCCTAGTGGTGGCAGTAGATTACTTCACAAAGTGGATAGAAGCTGAACCCCTAGCAATAGTTACAGCCCAAAACATACAGAACTTCTTTTGGAAGAACATTGTATGTCGCTTCGGGCTACCTCGGGTACTGATCTCCGACAACGGCAAACAGTTCGAAGATATCAAGTTCCAAGAATGGTGCCAAAGTATGAGAATTAGTCAGAACTTCACGTCGGTCGCACACCCGCAGGCAAATGTCCAAACAGAAGTAATGAACAGAGCCATCCTCCGCGGACTGAAAGCACGATTAGACCGAGCCAAAGGTTTGTGGGCAGACGACTACCGAGTGTTCTATGGGCTCACCGAACCACGGAAAAAACCTCCACAGGAGAGACCCCCTTTAACCTCACCTACGGCACCGAGGCGGTGATCCCGGCGGAAATCGAAGTACCTACGTTGCGACTAGAAGCATACGACGAACAGACAAATGAGGGCGAGTTATGCACCAACCTCGACCTACTGGACGAAGTGAGAGACCTCGCGCACATCCGAACTGCGGCCTACCAGCAAAAGGTAGCTTGGTATTATAACGCGCGAGTAAAGAAGAGGAACTTCTGCGTCGGCGACCTGGTTCTCCGTAAGGTCATGGTGCCTGAACCCGGCGTAGGGAAACTTGGACCAAACTGGGAAGGACCCTACAGAGTAAAGAAAGCACTCGGTGGGGGGGCATACGAGCTCGAAACCCTAGAAGGAAAACAAGTACCCCGAGCATGGAACGTCGTCAACTTGAGAAGATACTACCTATAAACCACCAAGGCAAGTACCTCGAAGCTGAGGTAAAAAACGAACTAAAGGACCGAAATGGTCAGTTCGGCAAAAAACGCAGCTCGAAGACAGGACAACCAACACTTAAACAAAAAAGCCATTTCATTTCAGATAAAGGTGTACTTTCAAAAAAAAAAAAGAGAAGCAAAAGCCACTTCATCTTTTACAAGTCGGGGGCTACTTCATCATTATCAGAAGCCACTTCGACAACATCCGAAGGACCTGCCTCCCCCTCGGAGTCCGGTTCGGCATCCGTAGCATTAGCCATCTCTTGAGTAATGCGCGAAGTGGATATGGCGCTGGTATCGAGCTTGGGGTACGTATTCCGGATCATCCACCGGCTTAGCTTGAAACCCCTCCTGTAGGACTCCACCATCAGATCATCGAAATCCGGCGAAGCAATATAATCACTGACAGATTTTTTCTTCGCGTCTTCGATGCCTTGAGAGAAGATCTGAGTCCTCTCCCTGATATCCTCCTGAAGATACTCGACCTGATGCTGCAGGTCCAGCTTCAATTCCGCCATATGCTTCACCACCACTCCCATGGCCTCAACATCTCTCTGAGACCTCGCCTGCCTAGACCGCGTGAGGCTACGAGCAGCCTCCTCGGCAGCTCGCGCCTACCTCGAGCACCTCTCCACCTGGTTCGCCAAGGCGTGAATAGAAGAGTTCACCTACCAAAGGAAAACAAGGGATCAAAGGAACGAATAGAAGAATAAAGGCCGAAGAACTGTAAAGAAGGGAGCACTTACCACCATGGCATGGGTAACGGCACGGCAGGCCACTTGGTGCAGAGGGAGCTCGGTCCACGCCGCGACTTCCTCGGGAAACATGGCCTCCTTACTCCGTTGAAGAGCGTGAATAGGCGACAACACACTCCTGAAGTCCCCCGGGGCCTCCGAGCCTGATGGCCCAGCTCGCGTATGGGCAGACTCGGAGTAAGCGGGAGCCCCTGTGTGAGTAGTTTCGGCAGAAGGAGCCCCCGCCGGCTCCTGCTTAGGAGGAACCATCTTGGGCTCCATAGGCTGATCCTCCGCTGGGTAGTCCGGCACCTCGGGCTCCGCACCCTAGGGTGGTTCGACGTGAGCTCGCTTAGCCACCCGTTTTCTCCTCTTCAATGCTGGAACAAGTGCCCACCTCGAGTCCCTCGAGAGTCCATCGTACCTGCGAAAAGGAGATTCGGCATCAGTAAAACAAGTAAAAGAAGAGCAAGACAGGATCGCTAGGGGAAGAACCTACCCGAACTCAGGCCATCAGCAATAAGCTTGGCCTCCGTCAGATACCGTTGACACTCCAGTCCAAGCCGCGCCCATTGCCGGAGGCCCTTCGCCGTCTCCTTATCGAGTGTGACGCCGGAGTCGGGAGCGGCCATCCCCCAGCCGGTCTGAAACGGCCACCCCAGCGCACTTCGCACCCCGAAATAGTCCCGCTTCCACGCCGAGACCTTATCAGGGAGTCCGTGTAAGAGCTTGAAGCCTGGGCGAGGAGACAGGTAGTATGCCCGCCTACGCCCAGGAAGGGGACCCGCTTGCTTTTTCAGCATTAAAATAGAGGAGAAAATCTCCAGATCCAAAGGAAAGTTCTCGTCACAGAATAAGGAGATCGTCCCCACTAAATTCCTAATGGAGTTCGGGTGAAGCTGGCCGACCATCACACCGAATTAGTTTAGAACCTCAACAAGAAGAGGATGAAAAGGCAGTCGCAACCCCGCAGCAAGCTGCTCCCGAAAAATCACGATCTCATCAGGACCGTGTTCCCAAGGGAAGCTACCCGTAAGGATGAAGTAGGCGTGCTCCCCGGGCAAGTTGTAGTAGTCTATGAGGGATTGAAGTCCCTCAGGCGTCATAGTCGAAGGGCCGAACTGATCTAAAGCCCGGCCACGACGGGAGGTGGACGCCGACCTACCCGAGGCACCTTGGCTTGTAAGTTCAACCCCTTCCTCAGGACCTACATCGGGCTCACTTGAACTACCGGGGGACGCAAATTGGTTCGTAGAACCTGCATCAGACCCGCTTGAACTGTCTGAACCCTCCGAACTAGACATCAGGGAATGGAACGGGATTCCAAGAGCACTCACTCGGGAAGAAGACTGAAGTAGATCACGAAAGCTCGAACAAGCAAGGAACCTGGGATGCGAGCTAAAGAGCCTGGACGCGAACTGAAACTTAGGCACGAGCTCAAGAGGTACAGTAGCAAGGACTGGGCCCCCCAGGCTATTTATATCCACAACGGCTGGAAAGCGACGGCCCAGATCGAAGCCAATCCAACGGCCCACAGCCGCGCTAAACCGCACGCCTTCCGAAGTCGACCAGCGCATGTCTTTCCGAAACTGACGAGGCGTCGCGCACGTCCTGTCATAGGACGGGGCGTCAGCACGCATCTTCTCGAAACTGACAGGGTGTCGGCGCACGTCTCCTCGCAATAAAAGCATCTGCAGCACGACTCCCGAACGGCTACCATCACGTCTCCCAAACGCGCGCCCTTTTTTGAAAATCAAATTAAAGCGAGCGCCCTTAGTACGGACCAAAACCCTCCTACTACCTTACGAACTCCCCGCGCCAAGACAGGACCCTTGTCGCAGGGAGTGGGGGGCAATTGATGAAGGGAAATTTGGCCTGACCTCGCAATCACCCGACATGTGGCAAAAGCAAGCAACTCGGGGCAGCAGAGCGCCCAAAACGAGCACCAAAAGTAACGAAGTCCAAGCTCACTACTGAGCCCGAACTCCACCAGACCGGATTCTCTACTAGGAGCCCGAGCTCCCTACCAAGAACCCGAGCTCCCCACTGGGAGTCCGAGCTCCCTACTGGGAGTCCGAGCTCCCTACTGGGAGTCCGAGCTCCCTATTAAGAACCCGAGCTCCCTACTGAGAACCCGAGCTCCTTGCAAGGAGCCCGAACTATCTCGGGTCCTAAGCCTCACAAAGCCGTGACCCGAGCTGGCCCATGGCAGCTCGGAACACTCCCCAAACCGAACTCAAGACATCTCGCTCGCCACTCCAGCACTTCGCTTCCGAAACACCAGACTGACCAAACGTACATGACACCAAGGACGTCCGTATCCAAGGGCGACGCACCTGACTGATTTGGGATCTGACGCCTGACAGCCGCACTTCAAACGGCCTCCTGCTACCGCCACCTGCCACCGTCGTTACCAGCCGCAGAGACGGCTCCAACAAAAGGAGCAGTGGCGGTTCTGTCCGGCCAGAGGAAATGACATCCGAACTGGCAGGAGCTCAGAGATAATCATGCCCGATCTGACAGAAGCCTGGAAGTGAGTGCGCGAGGTGGTTATAAAAGGCTCCTACCCCCCAAGAACAAGGTATGCTAACTTTTGCGCTATCTGGCTTATCTTGCCTTTGAAAGACTCTAAGTTGAGCTTCGGAGCCCTTACGCCGGGTTCTCCCCGGAGCTTCTTCACTCCCTCCGTTTCAGGTCCCCTGTCACAGTTCAGAGACAAGATCGTTGACAGCTAAGATCGGCCGGATTGTGCATCATCACATTTCATCCATGATTCTAATACTCGATGGTGACAGCACAATACTATTCCAACCTAACAACATGGTTTTTGCAAGAAATTTCCTACAGCTTTAGTATCATCTATGACAAAATCTGGGTGTGAATCAACTATTGTATGGTTCGATGGAACATAGAAAAGCACATCAATGTATCAACAAGGAGAGGTGTTTGGGGAGCATATTGTTTTGAGTGAGAGGTGTTGATTGGGTTATTCGAAATTGAATAATTGGTCAGAGAGAGATGGTTACAGGTTAAGAAATTTTCTGCACCGTGGGTAGGAGTGGTAATTTTTCACCTAACTCGTCCATTTATTTGGTGGGTTGGAAATGGGTTTGATTACCCATTGGATCAATTTAAATAGATTGGGTTGGGTTGGATTGGGTTGTGGATAACCATTGGCTTAATCACTAAAGATATAAGTATTAATTCCTTAGTTTTTTTTTTAATTTTTTTTATTTGAATAAAATAATTTATAATTAATGGATTAATTTTCTATTAATTATTGACTAAAATTAGTTTTGTCTCAAATCAACACACTTCACCCAAATCGACATAAATCCAAATTAACTTGACCTGAGTTCGTATCTGTTCAACTTGGTCTAAATATGAATAGACTCAATCACATCGGTTCAGTTCGTTTGGGTTGGTCAGCCTAATCTGAACCTGACTCGACTCAGGGCATGTTGATCTGGGCGACCCGAATCCGGAATGAGACCAGATGGGATGGTTCGGTCTGGACCCTGATCAGACCCAAACTCCGCACCGATTGCCTTATCGGGTTCGGATTGTCCTGTCCAACTAGGCCCAAATCCAGATTGGTCTGATTTACTTCTCCTGACCCACTTCGGGCCAGTCGGTTCGGTCCCAAATCCGTGTACGAGCCTGATATGGACCAATCCAAGTCAACTTGCCTTTTGACTGAACTAGTCCAGTCTGGTCCGACCAGTCTTATCTGGATCTAAACGGTTCAACCACTCTAGATGTAATTAGCTCAAAGACAATCCAATTAAATAGATCAAGTTTGTTTGATTAGTTTGAACCTAAGTGGTTCGGTCAAACCCGAAACTTACATACATATAATGTGATTTGAACCTTCACCATTTATGTAAATAACAACTACTATTACCACTAAGTTATGACCAACTTACTTGTTAAGAGGGAATTAGTTTTTTGTTTTAAGTACATAAATATAAAATTAATGGGTTTGGACGAGTTAAATTGTGTTAAAGCAGGTTTGGGTTGAACCCAACCTATTTAATTTTATATTAATGGGTTGACGAATTAGATGAATTGGATTGAAGCTCAACCCAACCAACGTGTCAAATTACCACCGCTAACCGTGGGTGTATGGATGAGCTTTCCTTCGTGTTGAGAACCTGGAGAGATGATTCTTCGTCGTATCAAGCTATGGAGATCGACTAATCTCTATTATTTTTGGTTGTGTAGAGTCTTGTAGCCAGGCTAACCAGCTGGAGATAATGGCCTTGCTGTGAAACATCAAATTGACTCGTTTGGTTTACAATTAGAAAGGTGTATCTCTCATATATGCTAAAAAGAAAGTCCATCCATCCATCCCATCCATCACAGAGAGAGATGAATTGGGCCTAATAATACAGCCCTACGCTAATATTGGGCTTCGTCAAAGTAAAAAATAGAAAAAGAAAGTTGATATTGGACTTGGGTTGAGGCCTAGGCCTTGGCATTTCAAACACAAATGAGTCCAGCAGTACATGTTATGTTAGATAAGAGTGTCACCTAGGCTTATAAAACGTTCAATTCAAAGTTAAAAGCTTATCGTTGCGCTGGGCTTGGGTTGGTCCCAAACCTGAACCAGCCCGTTTAAGTTGCATGCCCATGTTTTTATAGGAACAATTTTGAGGCAGTTGGAAGATGGAGAAGTGGCCAACTTACAAAGGGAAAATGGGAGGGTCGGAGGCTCTATTTAGGCTGCATTTGGAAATGATGCAAATATGTGTGAATGTAAATATATAGAGTGTAAAATGGTTTATATAAATAGTAAAGTTGGGTTAGTTTTGCATTCACAAATTTACCATTTTATTAAATAGATTTTTAGTTGTAATGGATGTAAACATGAATTCCAATAAAGCATTTGACTTTTTTTTTTTTTTATCAAAAACCCACTTGAATACAGATTTACTTCTTTTTTATTCATGTACTTTTACATCTTATTATCAATATAAATATGTTCTGTCATTTGTGAATACATACATATAATGTTGCCAGATACAAAAAGAAATAAACCAGAATACAAATTTATCCTGAGCCAAAATTTACACTCCATTTGCATTGTTTCCGAAGGCAGCCATAATAACTATAATTTTATCGGGAATAACTATAGAAAAGCACTCCACCACCACCCATCCTTCATCCTTTTATCTCAGCTGATGTTCATGTTCTAGTGGTAGGTCCTACATGATTTAAGACTTGGAGTATCGCGAAGCATAGGTTAAGCCAGGGCATCATTGATGTATCTTATCAGCAATGAAGGACACCGTTGATGTAGATGTGGTCATGCGCGTAGAAATTGATCGCTCTAAAGTTACAGGGTTTGTGGTCCAGGAGTTGGATGATTGAGGACATAAGGGAAACTAATAAAGAGAATAGGAACAGATAACCTTTGTGTATCAGGAAGCATCGGTTAAACAGGGATTGATGGTAATTCGACCTGATACTATCGGGTCAGTCTTAATCGGTTCTGGTTCAGATTGGGGTTAACCCGATTGAACCTGACCTATTGACATTATTTTGTTAGCATTTTGTTATTAGGTGTACTGTACAATACATACGGCGGGTCAGGTGGAATCCCCTCTCTCCATTCGGTCGGGTTGGGTTCAGATTGATGCAAAAACCGTGTCAATTTTAGCTTTTTTTTTTTCTTTTTCCAAATCTGATCATTTGACAGTATCACTTTGTGAACAAGCTGGGTGAAGAATTCGTAATAATCCACTAAATGACCATCAAGACTTATCAGAATAATGGGCACCACAGATGAGTCCTAATAAGGAGATCTTCACTAATCACTACCATAAATCACCATATACATGGGTTAGGTGATACGACTTTAACCCCCCCAAAAGAGTTAGATGCCGTACATTAAACTCAATTCATGGGTTAATGGGATTAATGACATGATATACACGGGCCATTGACACACGACATGGAGGGCCTGCCTTCCGCGGTTTGAACCTTTTGCATCCTTAGGTGGTGTTTGGCATTCGTGCTATTGCTTCATTAGACGGTTCTACATGGAAAAAATGGTGTGCCAAGAAATGCATATTTGTTTGCGACCATTGCTTCAGAAAACGCAAGGAAAACGATCTTGCCTTGGAATTTGGGAAGGAAAGGCATGGTCTGAGACAACGTGGCATTTTCTCATTCTTGGAATCATTTCTGCCAAGGGTACAATAACGTGACACCAATATTGCATCTTCTCAAGCATCGGAAATGTAGACCAATTCTAAAAATGGTTATACAGCACTGGTGCCAAATAAAACCGATGTTGTTTTCCTGAAATACATCCTATGTGCTAGCATCATTGTCAAATAAAAAAACAAAAAATGAACAATTTTTTTTTAGAAAATAATGCAACAGATCCTCATCCATACATCACCATTTTCTTAGAAAATGACTATAAAGAAACGGCAGCATTGATGCCCAACACCTAGTTAATATAAGTGATACTTTAACCAAATTAACACCGAGTGGATTGACAATCTACATATACTCAAATGGTCATTCTGAGTAGGAAATCTAAAATGAAACGCCGACAAAAACATGTTAAAGATGAAATGGCTAGAGATGGTCTAATGATGCTTCTTGGTATTAGGGGTGTTAATGGACCAATTTTGGATTGGAACCTGTCCAAATCAAAATCAATTTGGACGAATTGGATGGACCAACAAGATATTGAATTGGACCAATCCAAATTTAATGGTCAAAGTATTTATTCTATTAGATTGGACCAAGTCCATCCATAATGAATTTATATTGGATTGGGTTGGGTTGAGTCAATATCTAGTCCACTGATAGAAGATAACAATATAGGTCTCAATGAACTAGGTTTGGGTTTGAACTAATCTAACTTAAAATAAATTTGAACAGATTAGATGTTCCAGACATTAAATTAGACCAATCCAAAATGGTCCAAAATATTCATTGGATTGAATTGGATTTAGTTCATTTGTAAAGGACTCACAATGGACTGGATCTGATTGGACCAAATCCAGTCCAATTGACACCCCCTACTTGGTATGAGGGATCTCTTAGTTGGATCCATTCATTGAACAATTGGTGCCAAAATCACACTGAGAACAAAATGTGAAAAAAAAAAATCATGACTAAAAATGCATAGCCTTAAATGAGCTTATTTCAGCTTCATCTTTTTCTAGCGTTCTTCCTTTTAAAATATTTTAAAGATACTGAAATAATTTGATCCAAAATTACAATGGAAAGGATTTTAACATTTTGAAAGCTCTATTATACTGCTTAACCTTTATGCTATGGTATCATGTCATTCAACTCAAGGAAATAGACAGAAACCGATGAAACAGAGAAAGGAAGTTGTGAGATGACCAACAATTTATGTCCATGTTTTCATTTATTATGGATTGATTGGTTGATGTTTTTGCGTTAATACCTAAATCAAATGGCAACCCATTAATTGGTCAATAGGCTATGCTTGTTTACCGTGCAAATCTAAAGTAGCATCCATTTTTTTTATTACAATGACTTGCATTCTTATTTAGTACAAAAGTTATCCTTTTTTTTTTGTCTCATAACAAAAGTAGATGTATTTTGCATGTGGCAATTTTAGATGATGATGATAGTAATAATGTATCAATTTTTTTTATAATTTTTTCTATTTCTATATGTACATAAAAATAATTTTTTTTATCACTTAGTTTTGTTTAATATGATAAATATATAAGACGTGCTCAAATTTTTCCTGCAAAACTTTAGTATTTTTGTGTTTTATTGTTTTTAAGTTTTATTATTTAATTTTGACATCAGTCGACAAATTTGACCTAAAAGTTTAGGCAGAACAAAATAATGGCATTGTTTTTGGGTTGGCTTGTTATTGAATATAGATATAACTAGTAGAATTTATTGGTGAGAAAAATACCTTAAATATAAGGCTTAGTGAAAAGAAATTGAATAGATAAAAAGTAGTAGTTCAAATTACATTTTTTGCGCTCACAATTAGAGAGTGGCCAAATCCAAAAGTAGGGGTATTTTAGTCAAAAAAATTTCACATGCTCATTCATATTTTTAATGGCATTAAAAAGTATGCATGTGCTTTGCACATGTCAATTTTTTATGATAATGATGATATTAAATATATATTTCCAAAATGTTCTACAATTTTTTTATTTATTTATCATTTATGTCAGTAAAAATTATTTTTATACGTAACACTTATTTTTATTTAATTTGATGAATATATGATATTAGAGATGTGCCCAAATATTTTCTAATTTTTTATAATTTTATGTGCTTTCATATTTTTTGATTATTGCTATTATTATTCAATTATAACATTAAGGGTTGACACATTTGACCCAAAAAGTTGAATTATTGATTCGTTGCGAAACAAGAAAATAACTCCGTTTTTGGGTTGGTTTTATTTTTTTATTTTATTTTTATCATCAATAAAAATAATTTTCTTTACCACACTTATTTTTCTTTAATATGAATAGTTAATATAGGATCCAATGAATGAATGAGAATTAATGCCCTAAATATAAGACTTAGGAGATTGAATTGAATGAGGAAAAATGTATAGTTCAAATTTGTTAATTTCTGGTGTCGAGCTTAATAGTAGATGTCCAACAATCTCACATTTGTTTTTTGCAGATGACAGTTTCATCTTCACTAAAGCTGATCCAGTGGAAGGCTAGAGGGTTTTGGAGGCAATTAGAGATTATGAACAAGCTTCAGGACAACAGGTGAATCTAAGCAAATCTGAAGCTACTTTTAGTAAAAATGTGCATTGTAGGATTCAAATGTTATTGGCCAGAAGCATGCAAATCAAGAGAACACAAAAGCCCTCTATTTACTTAGGTCTATCCTCCCACTTTTGTAGATCAAAATATAAAATGTTTGAATTCTTGACTGACAGAGCGGAGAGAAAGGCCTTTAACTGGAAGAATAAGTGGTTGAGCCCAACAGGAAAAGAGGTGTTGATAAAAGTTGTTCTCAATGCAATTCCTGTCTATAGCATGTCTTGTTTCAAGCTGCCAAGTAAGGTGTGTGAGAAACTAAAGAAGATCTAGAAGGATATGGAAAAGTGTGCTGGTGGGAAGAGATATTAAGGAGGAAGTGTGCTGGTTTCTAGGCTCAGTAAGAAATATTGCAGTTTGGGAAGAGCCATGGATTCCTGGAATCCCAGGTTTTAGAATCATAGGCCCGAAGCCAAATAATCCAAATATCTTAAAAGTCTGTGATTTGTTCTTTCCCAACAGCAAGGAGTGGAACACAGATCTAATCAACAATACCTTTATTCCTCCAGTTGCCCAGAAAATCTTGGAAATCAGACTCCCCCATCTTTGATTGGGATGAGAAACTAACTTGGGTTGCTGATAAGAAAGGCTTTTTTTTTTTTTCAGTAAAATCTGCCTATTTTGTTGCAAATAAACTAGCTGAACCTACAATCTCTCAAGGCCTGAGAGACAAACAACAACTCTGGTTCCAAATCTGGAATCTGAAAGTGCCCTCGAAAATTAAACATTTCCTTTGGCGTGCTTGCCTTGATGCAATAGCGGTTTAGGTAAATCTGGTCAAAAAGAGAATTCAGTCTGTTTCAACCTGCCCTGTCTGCTCAAAGGAAGAAGAAACAGTTATGCATGCTCTCTGTGAGTGTGACTTGGCAAAAGCATGTTGGTTTGGTAGCCCTTTGGGACTCAGAATGCAATACCTCCCTCCTGTCTCGTCTTTTAAGGAGTGGCTAATAGGCTATTTCTCTATGTGCAATAGCTTTTCAGAAAGGAAGCAAGCACTAAAATCCACTTTAGCTCTTCTTTGTTGGAATATTTGGCTCCATAGGAATGATATTATTTTTAAAGATGCCCTTCCTAACCCAAGATTTGTTATTGGCAGGGTTCTGAATCAGCTCCAAGAACTTCTGAAGATGGAAGCTACTTCATCACAAACATAACCCCCTTCTAATGGGGAGGCTGTCTTTTCTGTTCTTTGGACTCCTCAAGCTGATTCTTTGAAATTAAATGTGGACGGAGCCTTTTTGGCAGTTAATTCAGCAGCTTCTGGTTTAGTTATCAGGGACCAAGGAGGTCTTTTTGTGGCGGCTAACTGTGGCAAAGCATCAGCTGTCTCAGCCCTCCAATCAGAGGCTCTAGCTGTCCTAAATGGTCTGTTGTTTGCTCGAGATTTGCAGTTTAAGAAGGTGATTATTGAAAGTGACAACAAGTCTATGATTAGTTGGCTCAATAAGAAAGAGATTGACTGTCCTGCAGAGATTTCTGCCATAGTTCAAGGCTGCTTAAAAGTTGCTAGCTTTTTTGAAGTCTCTTTCTCCGTTGTAAAGAGGTCGGCAAACAAAGCTGCCCATGTTGCAGCTCAAAGAGGTCTCCTGGGACCAGAGCAGTGGCTGGATGCTGCTCCCTTTTGGTTGGCTGGTGCTCTTGCTGATGATTGGTCTGGTGGTTAACTGTGTTTTTTCTAGTTTTCAGTAGGAGGTAGCATTGCTGTTTTTTTTTTTTTTTAATGTTTCTTGTGTTTCTGCTGTTTGTTTCTCTGTGTTATGTTTTTGTATTTCTGATATTGTTCCCTGGCTTCGGCCTTTCTTTCTGAATTTAATATGTTTATTACCCAAAAAAAAAATCATATTTTGGGCCCTCTTAATTAGAAACGGACAAAAGAATTGAAGCAAATTTTACACCACATTCCTTCTATCTCAATTCTTTTTCATATAATGTGTGGACCACATCTTCTTAACTTAAAAACTTCCAACACCCTTTGTCGTTATCAATCTGTCAATTAAGTACATGGAATATTTCCATGTGACTGCCATGTGCCCTTTTATATATTCAAATACCCCAAACCATGCATGGTTGTGTTATTTTTTAAGACCTTCTGGCCCAATTTTTTTTTTTTTTCTCAAACACTAATGCTGTGTTTGGTTTGAAGGAAAAGGTAGGGAAATGAAGGAAAATGTAGGAAAATTTTCATAAACCTTGTATAGGTTTTCCTATGTTTCTATTCCTTTCCCTATCTTTTCCTTCAAACCAAACATAGCCTAAACTCTTACATATTTCTCTTAGCAAACTCTGGTAGTGACTTAATTTCTATTTATGGAAGTGTTATTGTACCAGCACTTCATATTCAATGCCCTGAACAAGCAGCGGTTGACAAAGTTTTGAGGCAAAGTGCTGAACTTTGTGACAAAACAAAGTTTTGAGGGGCCAAAGTGTCAAGTACCCCCCCCTATAATTCACTGTAAAAAGCAAACTAGAATTTACTCTGGAACTCCTATTCTTTGGAACCAGTGTAAATGAGATATATATGCGGTGCAAATTAACCGAGACACAAGAGCAAGTATCAGGTATTTACATTCACAATGAATGGAAAGATGTAATATATCAATTTGCCTCGTACAAAATTGTCTGACGTATCATTAATTCTACAAGGATCCAATTACCAAATAGATATGACAGGGCCAGCCTAGAATGGAACAGCAAATGGCCCACTGAAAAAGAACAGAAATATAAGGTAGAATGAGATGATGAAAATCGATCCAACTGGTAGGTGGGAATTGAATTGAAACACTTGAAACAATGGATGGGGGGTTGACGGAAGGTTGAGGAAATGTAGGTGGGTGGATGTGAGGACTGGGGAGAGGCAGATGTTAGATGTGGTGGTCATTGAAGTAGGGGCGAATGAAAGCAGAGTTCATCTGCCAAATCTTCAATGAGGCAGTGACGTTGGCCGCTGTAGCGTTGTTGAACAAGAAAACCCGGGCTGCTCCATATATTGCTTGTGTTGGATATACCCTTGATGTGACGACTGTTCTCCCTCCTTGAGCAAAGCTTTCCACTATCGAATGATCAACCTGCATGCGTAGGCGTAGACATCCACCCACACCAATACAGGTTATCAGTAACTACATGCATAAAATGAAACTAGCTAATTAAAAGAAATAATAGTCACAGAGGATCCAGGTGGGTTTTAATTTCGATTTTGTTAATGGGTCGGGGCGGGGCGGGTTGGGATGGAAGAAGCATTCAAGGGTCCCATCCCATTGACATTAATTCCTATTTGGTTTTGCAAATTAATCTAGCAATTTTAGAAAGGAGAAAGCTCGATGCATGGTAGCTTCTTAAGAACAAAAGCTGGCCTGTCAACATACCAGTAGCCTCATAATTAATTTTTCTCCTTCAAGTACAGGAACATAGCTCCCGTAGACATATTTAACAACATCATTTGCCAAAGAAGACCTGCACCAACAGCAGCATTTTCATTTATTAGTTTCAATGGAACTAATTAAGGCCTCCCACCACTTTAATCAATCCATGCATGGATACCTAAGAACCAAGTAGATGAGTATTGGTTAAGTGAGGATCAATCTACAAGTAGTCAAGTACTGTGCATGAGCTAGAGAGGAGAGGACCACACCACAGGACTTGGCTAATAAGAGAAAGAACAAGGAAATGAAAGGAGCATGCCTTGCCTTGATTCGTCGGCACAGAAGAAGGTCCTGTAATCGCCGTCAGTGTCCTTGGCAATGTAGAAGTATACTGGTGTCTGCTCGGCAAGGCTGTCCTCTGCCAGAACCAAGAGGCCGAAGGGTCCCAAGGTGCCTCTTCCGGCAGCTCCCCCGCTTGTGGTGCAGTTATAGCCTATATCAGCTTCGATGGTTCCTTCTAAGGTCTCACTGTCGATCTCGAACTCAGCAGTTATGTCCAACTGTAACCATTTCGACCCAGTCACTCCCCTGGTGATGAGCCAAAAACCGAAAAACAATTCAACAAAGTAACCATAAAAAAGGATGAAAGAAAGCAGACCTGTGTGGCTGTTCCCACGTCGAGCGGCACAACTGATCCAGCTCCGACTACCACTTTGTCAAATTCCGTACTGGTCAATCTCAGGCTCTCTACCTCCTCCACTGGCCACTGTACTAGATTGCTCCCAGTCTTCTGGTCAAACAACACCACCCTTGGAATGCTCTGTTACGTTGGATGTAATAATCAATACAGAAAAAGTCAAAATCACACCGATCGAAGGAAGTGCACAAGTCATGTTCCATGAATCAAGAAAGCTGATTACTTTGTGTTTCAAATCGAATGCTCTAATCCGGTGAATTTTCATTTTAGCTAGTAATCTCAAGTCGAATTTAATTGTTGGTTCATGTAGGATGCATAGTAGCTACTTTGAATTGAAATAAAGAATCATATATAGTACCTGAACAGAAGCCCAACCCTTCTTTATGTCCTCGGCCTCGTTGTCGGTCTCACCAATCCAACCGAATAACACTCTCCTCTGCTTGTGCTGATCGTAGAATGTCTTGGAGGCGTAATACTTGCCATAATCGTAGCGGATGCCAATTCCAACATCCGCCACAGGATTGTCCGGGATCCACGTATCATTCTCTACGTAGTAAGTTCCGAGGGCGTAGTAATCTTTCTTACTGTCGTCGAGGCTGGCCTTGAGCACATGCTTCACTCCAGGCCCAAAAGCCGACGTGTTCAGGCCTATCTCCTCTGTGGTCGAGACAGGATAGAAGTCCACGCATTCCCACATTCCGGTGCCGGGAACGGCATGGAGCACACCGTCAAGAAGTTCGTAACTGGTGAAGTTGGTGGTCTGGTACACAAGGGAAATGCCGGTTTCGTTTACTTTGGAACCGAGAGTAAGGCGCCAATTGCCGTCGGGAGTGAGCCAGGCGGTGGTGGGGTCTCGGAAGTCCAAGGTGCCAATGCCTGGCGGTGGAACCATGACCGGGTTGCCAGGATACTTAATCCAGTGGAGGAGTAGAGGGTCAGAGGGGTCGGCCGGGTGGGCGAGGTTCTGGACCTGAACCTTTTCGTCGGTGGAGCCGGTGTAAAGAATGACGACAGAACCGTCAGGGAGCAAGGTGGCCGAACCGGTCCAGACACCATTAATGTCGTACCAGTGATCAGGGACCATGGCAAGGGGGAGGTAGAGCCAATGGATGAGGTCCTTTGAGACCGCATGACCCCACGTTATGTTGCCCCACACTGCACTATCAGGGTTGTATTGGTAGAATAGGTGGTACCATCCTTTGTAGAACAGCGGCCCTGCAACGTATCATTTCCCAAATCAGCATAATTATATCATTATTAGCTCCACCATAGAAATCTTAGCTCCACCTTGGGGTGGACTGAACTATAAAATAAAAACTCCTAAAATTTTTCCGATATCATAATTTTTCTTTTAATTTTTTTCTTATATATTCACGTCACGTGAGGCCACCGATAAGTTAGGCATTCCACGGAATGACCACAGAGTCCGGATCTCCTACCAACAAGAGATCGCAACCCAAGCATACATGAAGAACATTACACGACCAATACACGGGGTAGTGTTTTTTGTGGGCAGAGTTGGTCGTGGGTAGGACTGTAGGAGATGGGCGAGTTTGATCCCGCGCCTCCTGAAGGAGTCTCTCGTCAAGTAAATCTCTGCAACTGTACGGAATAATGAATCATCGGCAATATGTCCACTAATATGGATGGATACGGGAGGGGGAGGATTTAATGTCTTGTCGGACATTTACATGGCTGAGGAAGAACGGCCCACATTCCACTTTGTCAAATCGGAAATCTGATAATCTTCTCTAGTTTCTAGGGACTCGAAGGAAGGACGTGGTACCTAATTGCGGAGTTTGACTCGCCGGTGGCACTTAAAAGCGAGACCCTGGTTTCACCTAACGTCCACGTGACCATCCCATGGGCCATGGCTTAGGTTCTCCATTCCAGTCTAGAAATTAGAATTAATAAAAACAACAATAATACTAGTTTTGACATAAAGCCAAAACTCAAAAGGAGATTCAATTCATCAACATCAGAGCAGGTTTCGATTATGATCATCTTTCCTTAATTCCGTAGATCCCTTCCATTTTTCATCTGTCGTAAGTGGAAGTCCAGCAGAGATTCAATTCTGGATTTTCCATGTCACAAATTCACATTTATAATTCCTTTTAACAAGAAAAAAAAACGAGAAATATATAATCAGAAGAAAAGTAGAGGATAGCATTGTTCAGAAGATTTACCATTGGGATCTGGAGCAGAAAGAAGAAGATTCATTCCCCCAATCGTATCAGAACAATGAGAAAGGAACGAAGATTAATATTAGAAGATATGAGATTAACAACAAGAGAATAAAGAGAAATCTCAGGTAACTTAGAAGTTTTTGATTGAAAAAAAAAAAAGATGGGTACCCACCATTCATCCAGTTCTTCTCGGGCTGAAAGTGGTAGGCCGTTCTCTGCCAAGACAACATGAGGTTGGTCCATGGATACGAATCTCCTTTCTCGGAGTAAGGACGGAAAGCCTTCTCCGACACCCCTTCCGATACCCCCCGTGATACCCACTCAGGTTCTATGGCTCTCGACGGTTTAGAAGAAGGAAATGAGGGATGATGATTCCCTTCTACCACCTCTACTACTTCCTCTTCTGATCTCTGGCCACCGGTCAACACCATTACCAGAGCTAGAAGTAAGATCCCAGACAACAAGGTGGACAATAGAACTTTCATGGGTCTCCTCCGGCCACCCGACGGAGCTTCCGCTTGTTCTTCTTCATCACGCAGGGTATCGTAAGAATATGGGACGACATGTTCAAGATCGGGAAAGCTCCGGAAGGGATTGGTGTACATACTCATCTTATTGGTGATGGCTCTGACTTCTCAGTCTATTGAGACTTGAGACTTGAGAGAACGTACATATATATAGGAGAGAGAGAGAGAGAGATTGATGAATTGGAGTGTGTCAGACAAATGAGAAATCACAAATCAGCTGCTCCCATTGGAGTAGAGCGATAGGCTAAAAGCATGAATCACGTCCCTTGATGTATTAAGGTGGGGCCATATCAATGCATCGAAGGCCGTGAATCGTGATTCCACGGTTTTAGCCCAGCGCTCTACTCGAATGTGAGCAGCTGATTTTTGAGAGGAGGCAGTGTGTCGGATCAGGATTCGTCGTGGATGCGTTCATCTTTCCATGGTGCCGGGACTGGCCAATCAATCAATCATCTATGGCCGTTGGACGGTGTGGTCTGATTCGATCTGAGGTTGGTTAATTCTCCGGCTTGATTGGAATTTGGAACAGGTTTTCGTTTTACCTTTTTTGAAAGGTTATTGAAGGGAGGATGGTTCCCGAATTCCGTCGGCAGAAAAATTGAAATATATCAATGGACCAGGCCTTACGGTACAAGCATCTTCAGGCGCCGTTGGATTGGGATACATCAATCTGATAAAGCCTGAGCATCCAAGTTCTGATCATCTGAGCAGTAGTGGTAACTGGTAAGCACTCTTTCCCATGACAAATTGGCTGCTGATTTGCATTTGCATGGGGTAACATTTTATTTTCTAGATTAATCTGATTATAATATAATAAATCACCCCCATCACCATCAATATTCCGTAGGGTCCAGATGTATCGTCGATGAGGCTACCGTCAAGGCGTCCATGATCCATCGGTCCATATACCAAACCAGGGGCATGGTTCACGTGGTCTTTATTACTCTTAACAAAGTTACTGAAGGTGGGCGTGTCGTGGGACTTCCACCTTTGATGACATCCATGCGGGCCCCCATGTCAAAGTCGAGAAAAGCCAGTTCGTGATCACTGATCATAAAACGGGAAGTGTGGGGACCCACACTGAATGGACCGGAGGAGACGTGGAGAAGTGATGATCACGTCTATTGCGATAGAATTGCAGATCGGATTGGCCCTAAAATTGTGACTCCAGGAGTCACGTTTGAACGTGACCAGGCAAAAACACCCAATAATAATAAGAGTTAGTGAGGTGGAGTGCTGTTTATTTATTCTTAATAATAATAATAATAATAAATAAAATAATTCAACGTAGAAGTAAATTGGTAGGTGGTTCTACACTTCCACAACCTTCGGTCTACAATCACTATTACCACGTGGAGTTGAAGGACTGGAAATGAGTGCAAAAAGTCTAGATACGATCTGTCAGGTTTTTCTCTTACCACGTCAGCATGTCTGCGTTGATGTTGATTCATTTGATGGATTTGGATCTTTATTTTTGGACTGTGCACTTTTTGATTTTTGAACCCGATCAATGGAAGCATAAGTGGGATAAGATTAAATTTGGGAGTGCTTAATTATTTAGGACCATAATCACACTAATAACCACTTATTTGTGTTTTTGAAATAAGCTTAAAATAAATGATTATATTTTATTTATTTGAAAAGCTTAAATTTTAAACTTATTTTAAAGTGTTTATTCAATAAATGTTTTTATCCTTTATATATAACTTTGGCTGTCTATGTTCGACAGCCTGCACTATTCACAAGCTCTTTTCATGCGACATACAATTATTATAAGCCTTCTGCAACCTAGTAGAAAAGAAAATAAAAAACTTATGCCTTGAGGGCCTCAGGTTTCAGCATTATTGCTGCTGTTGCATGAAGATCATATGAACTAATGTATCATACAAAAAGAGTCATGTGAGTAGCACATGCTGCATAACGTAGTCAGCCAACATTTTCTGTATATTTAGTAACTCTCTTTTACAAAAGTATAGGTTGTATTTAGATGGCTAAAATTTTGTCCATTGCTTTTTGTATTTTGCGCCCGTGATATGTTGAATCAAAATAAGGTGGAGGTGGTAGAACAAATAGTAGAATAGTGATAGCAACCCCACCCAGACAGATATGAAGCACCGGGATGCATGTGCAGTTAATGCTTTTTAGACGATTGAGTAAGATGTTTGGTATGGTGGTGTTTTTCTTGTATCAGCCATGGAACGTATCTATTGTCATTAGGGATTTCCTACTCTTTCTCTATTCACCGTGAATTGAATTGGAGTCATACATCTCTATCTCTATTGTGAATGAAGAGATGTATAGCTGTAATTTACGGCGAGTAGAGACTGAATAGGAAATCTGGACTCCTCGATCGTATTACAAAAACACAAACGCAATTTTTGACTGACATGTGTTAATTAAGCATCTAAAGTCTTCTAGCTTTCTAATGAAATAGGTTTGGTACAATTAGAATATTCAACTCAATATGCTGCTGATTTTATGGTACATCAGGTGCCCTGTCGGCCCATGACCACGACGACCCTAATATATAGTTTAGGAATTCAGATTTGCTCCTCATGCGTTCTTGGCACCAACTTGCATCGGGAACATCTACCCATCAATGACAAAATATTCCCCATGACCAACTGTAAATGTTGTGAGGTCGATGTAAAGAATGCAATTTGTGAAATAAATGGGGATTTATAGTTTAGATGGGACTCAGCATCGTTTCCTTTCCCAACATGGAGCCACATGATAAGTCCAGATGGAAAATTTTCTCATAAAACCATGGCTTTTAAAAACGAATTGGTGATCGAACCGGTCAGGGGTCTGGTTATTGGTTCGAACGGTCCGACTGTTCGACCCGAACCGTTCAAATGGTTCGAACGGTTAACCGGCCGATTCAGTGGTTTATTGACCAAAATCAACGGTTTTGGAGGAAAATGGAACCGGTTCCCAGTTTTTCCGGTCCGACGGTCAAGTCCGGTTTTGAAAACAATGCATAAAACCAAAGCCCCACTCAGAATGGGGAGGGTTTTTCCTGATCTTAAACAGGGACAGGATAGGGACGGGGAAAATATTTTTATGGAGATGAGGTTTGCTTATAATTCTTTGAACCCGCCTCGAACTGATCCCATAATTCTATTTATAAAGTACCTCCAAATTATTATAATTCAATTCCTTCGGGATAGGGAAAATTCAATTATTCTCCATCCCTGATAAGGAGTGGGTGCCCAACCCCAAACCCACCCCATTCCATTCCCAATAAGTCTAGGCTTTCTCATGTGAGCCTTCTCTGAGTTGTTGCTTTGTTTCCATCGCTTAATACCCCTATGATGTGTAATACTCTATTCATGTATATCATATAAACATCAAAATGTTCTGTTCTTGCCAAGAGGGCTTCAAAAATATTGTGTTGGGTATTTTGATACCGAAAAACATGACTTTTTAAATTTTTTTTTTCAAAATTATTTATTGGGTCGGACTTAACCTGCCTACTCTCTGAAAGTGCCCGAAATCCCAAACCCGTTGTTTTGCGGTATTAGTGGCTCAATATAAGGTGTATCATATAAAAAATTTGAACCTTAATAGTTTATACAATGTAGTTTGAGGGTAGTGACACTTGAACCACAAATTTCACTTACAACAACCAGGCACTCACGTTCAACCCTTGGTATATATTCTGTTAGCTATCTGGAGCATGTGATATCATGAACCCTTTCAAAATTAATTAATGATAAGCCAACCATTAGTACTCTGTACTTTCCCTTGAATAAGATTGTTTGATATTGTGGTGTTTAGTTTATATTTTAATCTTTGAGTTAAAAAATGATCCATCATCCATGCAGCGTCCTGATTCTAATAGAAAAATAGAAACGCATTTTTGTTTGATATGGGTTGGTTAAGCATCTAAAATGTTCTGTCTCTCTAATCAAAAAGTTTGTTACAACTACTACAATATTCAACTTAGTATGCTGATTTTAAGCTACATCAGGGGCCTTATCGGCCCTAATCGATGGATTGATGGTGCAAGCCCGTGTTTATACCATTCAAATACCCTCTTACAATTTTGTATTAGGGATATCTTCCATGAAATAAAGCATGTAAATATAAAGATATTTCCAATGCAAGGCTGTAAAAACTATGTAAGCAAAATTTGTGTAAACTGTGATACAATTGACTTTACCAATATTGTCATAGTTGAATATAGATGGTACAAACCCGGGCCTCGGTCAGGGTGGGGGTATTCTAAGAACTTATGATGGCAATGCTTGCTTTTCTTTCTCAAACTAGTATGATCATGTCCTCTATATGGTCTAAATGTTTATTTTAAATGGGTAATCAAAAGGTTGAAATTGAAAGTGACAACTCCTTAATTACTTGTTGAAACTATTATAGCGAATGCTCACCTTCAGTAGAGTGTAGCGTGTATCATGAGAAAAATAGCAATTATATATTCTTGGTAGCATGCAAGTTAAATTCATGGATATTCTAAGAGAAGGAAATATATGTATTGACTTTCTAGCAAGATTGATGATAAATTAATAATCATCGAGAAAAGAAGCTGATGGAGGGAGATTTGACCCGATTTCTTAGCCGCGCGACACGTGGAAGCAATCGAGAGTGACTTGGCAGGAGCGCCAGTTCGGCACAGCAACGTGCCCACGACCCGAGTTTCAAGTAAAGGAGCCCCGAGCACTCCCAAAAAGGAACCTACGACCCAAGCTCCCCAAGGAGGAGCTCGAGCTCTTCCTTAGAGGCCTTGAGCCTTACAAGGAGCGCAAAGGGCAAAAACCCGAGCTAACCCACCTCGGGGTAGTTCGGGCCACACTTCTATCCGAATTCAAGACTTCACCTCGCGCACCACTCAGGCACTTTGGCTCTAGGTCGCATGGCTGAACAACCGTACCTGACACCAAAGAAGTCCGTATTCTGAGGCGGCGCGCCTGACTGATTACGGGTCGGACACATGACAGCCGCGCTCGAACGGCCACCTGCTACCGCCATCTAAAGTCGTTGCAGAGACGTCCCTGACAGGGAAGGCAATGGCGGCTATGACACCCGATCTGGCAAAGGTGATGACACTCGATCTGGCAGAGGTGATGACACCCGATCTAGCAGAGGTGATGATAGCCGATATGGCAGAGGTTTGGGAGTGAATGTACCAGGGTGATTATAAAAGGCCCCCTTCCCCCAAAGAAGGAGGTATGTGATTTTTGTGCTTTCTGGTCTTGAAGACTCTCATTCCCCTTGCCTTCTCTAGAGCACTAACTTGAGCTTCGGAGTGTTGCGACCGGGTTCCTCCCCGGAAATCCCCAGCTTCTTCCTTGTTTCAGGCACCTTCAGCTCCGTCAGAGGCAAGGCAACCGGTAGCTAGGACCGACCGGATTGCGCATCATCATTTGGCGCCGTCTGTGGGAAGACTTCAAAAAGCCTCCCCTAACCTTTAACTCTCTCTCTCTCTCTCTCTCAAAGAAACCTTTGCTTCCATGGCTTCCTCCAGCAGCAACAGGCACAATGCCGACTTGAATGTTGTAGGGGAACACCCTCAGCCCGCCACTGTATGTATCAGACAGTTCACCGTCCCCCTCTCGATGGACAGGATCCCTAGCCTCAATGCAGCAAGCACGGTGGCACCTGTGAATGTTCCCCTTCCCTTCCCTATCGAGACAACCTTCGTCGAACCGACCGCTGCCCCTCTGGCCACCAGCCAGAACCAGCTTGATGACTTGATGCAGTGCATGCGGGCAATGCAAGCCCAAATGCAACAGTTCCAACAACATCAGCTCCATTAGCAGCAAGTACTACACCACATTTCCCAGCATCACTACCAATAGCAGTTCCCCCAATTGCCTCTGAACCAACCGCAACTCCCACCTCGGCACCCTGCTCCCAAGCCGGTCAAGCCCTCCCCTCAGGGCGGGCGCCTTCACCGAGGGGAAGCCTCCCAACTTCAGAACCCCTCTAGGAGCCAGGCCTCATCCCCGGGCAGGAGGGAAAGACTAATTATCTCCGCCTCACAGCTTGCTGGCGGATTAGGAACCTCCTTGCCGATCAAGTCAGCACCTCGACACTCTAAGTTCGAGCTCCCGCTCGCAGAGAACCAATTCGGCTTCCTGACCGCGGACTACCAATAGTCTGGGCCGATCGAGCTCGGCAACATCGAGGCAAGTAGCGCCAATACCAGGCCTTCTAAGCAGCAGCGAAGACGCCGACGAAGTCGCCGAACTACCACCCGCATCCTGCCCGAGCTCCAAGGTAAAGAAGGAACAAGCTCGGATGAGGTAAAAGTTGCCCCTATTCTTTCAGTCCCTTCCCCCCGTCCACAGAACTCCTCGTAGTTTCCATGCCCAATGCTTTCAAACTCCCTCCTCTAGACAAGTATGATTGGTCCTTTGACCCCAATGACCATGTCGATGCTTTCCAGTCCCAAATGCACCTGGCAAGGGCCAGTGAGTCCTGCATGTGTGTGGCCTTCACTACCACCTTCAGGGGAGTGGCCCGCACCTGGTACAGGAACCAGGCCCCTAGGTCGATAAGAAGCTGGACCCAATTCGTGCAAGTCTTCACCGCGCACTTCGTTACTAGCAAGCGGTGCCCCCGAACCGAGGAGAGCCTTCTCGAAATAGTCTAGAGGGAAGGAGAATCCATCAAGGGCTATGTCAAATGGTTCAACGATGCGTGCTTACAGATACCGCGCCTAGACCCTATGGTACAGCTCGCGGCAACCAAGAGGGGTGTGACACAGAAGGAGTTCAAGTGGCACATGGTAGTCGACCAGCCCGCGACCGTAGTTGAATTCGTCAAGCTTGCGGACAAATTCATAAGAACAGAGGAGGAGATCAATCAAAGGACTGAAAGCGGGATCAAAAAAAAAAGAGGGAAGGCGAACCGTCCAACCTAGATAACAGGAAAAAGAAAGACCCACCTCGGGGGATGAAGCCAAGCCAGCCGTTCCGAGCTCCCTTAGCAGGTCAGACGGAATACACTCCCTTAAACGCGAAGCGTGCCGAGATCTTAATGACAATCAAAGACGCCCCGTACATGAAATGGCCACATCGTCTGAAGGGAAACCCGAATGAGAGGAATAAAAACTTGTACTACAGTTTCCATAGAGACCACGGTCATAGCACCGAACATTGTAATAGTCTCCGCGACGAGATAGAAGAATTTATCCGTCGCGGGTACCTAAGAAATTTTGTACAGCATAATAATAATAACAATAATAGTAATAAGACAGGTCGGCAGGGGGAGCACAGCAAGGATGCTCCCGAGTCCAACAGCCGGCCAGCCGAACTGCAGAAGCAACCCTCGGAAGAAAGACCAGTTCGGTGATCAATCCGCATGATCGTTGGAGGATCGATCGTAGCAGGATGCACCTCAGCAGCAGCTTGGACATCAACCCGGGAGACCGTCGGAGAAGAACAAAATCCCCCAAAGAGGCATAGGACGGAAGACCCCATATTCTTCACCGAAGACGATGTGCTGGGGGTCCACTACCCCCACGACGATGCACTTGTCATAAAGGTAAAGATCAACGACTTCGAAGTTTGGCACGTACTCGTTGACTCTGACAGTTCAGCAGACATCCTTTTTAAAGCAGCCTTCGACAAACTCCAGTTCCGAGAGAATGACTTGAAGCCTACAAACACCCCGTTAGTCGGCTTCAGCGGAGAAGAGGTCAGACCCCTGGGAAAGGTCATAGTACCCGTGAAAGTCGACACGTGGCCTAGTACGGTAAGACTCAACCCCCTCCCCCTACAATGCCATAGTAGGTCGGCCAATCACCCATGCTTTAAAGGTCGTGGTGTCTACTTACTATTTAGCCATGAAGTTCCCAATGAACTTCGGCATCGGGGTAGTGTGGGGTGACCAGCTCGAGTCCCGCAAGTGCTATGTCGCCGCCCTCAAGGGAAAAGCCAAGGTAACTAGCGACCTCGAACTGGAGCGACCGGTGGAATAGAACGAGGAGCGGGCTGCACCAACGGAGGAAACTGCTCCCATCTCTGTCTCGGCAGAAGACCCTGCCAGATCACTTCAGGTCAGAGCGTCCCTGGAGGAACCCTTGCGATCCGAACTGTTAGACCCATTAGACAGAAGAAACGCAACTTAGCCCAAACTGAAAAATTTGGGGAAACCTTTGAAAGGCTTGTGAGTAAGTTGTTTCAACCCTTAATTGGCACAAAGATAGAATGTTATGTAGACGACATGGTCGTCAAGACACAGTTCTCGAATCAATTGATACAAGATCTGCATTCTGTCTTTCAAATTCTGCGTCAATTTAACATGAAACTAAACCCAAATAAGTGTGTCGACGACGTGGTATTGAGGCCAACCCGGACAAGATAAAAGCCATCCTAGATATGAGACCACCCCGAAAAGTAAAAGAGATTCAGAGGCTAAACGGCAGAATAGCCGCTCTGAGTCGTTTCATGTCTAAATCAGTAGACCGCTGCCTGCCCTTCTTCAAGGCAATAAAAGGCAAAGGGTTCGAGTTGAATCCGGAATGCCAGCTCGCATTTTAAAACTGTACCTCTCGGCAAGCGACGAAGTGGTCAGTTCAGTACTGGTAAAGGAAGCAGATCGGGTCCAACGACCCATCTACTATGTTAGTAAAATATTGCAGGGAGCAGAAACGAGATATCCGGAGATAGAAAAGCTAGCCTATGCGCTGGTCATTGCAGCCCACAAACTCCGTCCGTATTTCCAAGCCCATACCATCATCGTCCTCACCGACTAACCCTTGAAGCAAGTATTACTCAGGCCCGAGGTCTTTGGTCGATTGACGAAGTGGGCCATCAAACTCAATGAGTACGGCCTCCAGTACAAGCCACAAACCGCTATCAAAGCCCAAGCCTTGGCGGATTTTGTTATAGAATGCATGTTCAGCTCTGAGGTCCTCAGCCCGGTTGAGTGCGAGACTCCTAGTTCGGGTGAGCTCGGTGCTCCTAGGCCGGTTGAGTCTGAGCCCCATGAGGCCGCACCCAGTTCGGTATCTCTCCTGGTTAGGCCGAGCGCGAACTGGGATGAAGAGCCCTGGATCTTTCACGTAGATGGCTCCTCAAATCAGCAGGGCAGCAGAGCCGGTGTAGTTCTCCACGGTCCGAGTGGCACGAAACTGTAGTACGCGCTACACTTCGAGTTCGCGGCATCCAACAATGAGGCAGAATATGAGACGTTGATAGCCGGGCTAGCCCTGGCACAAGAGGTAATGGCAAAACACATAGTTATGTGCAGTGATTCCCAGCTTGTAGTTAACCAAGTTACAGGGGAATACGAAGCCCGCGAGCCAACTATGATCGCTTACTTGGAAAAAGTTAAAGAGGATCTGCTTAGCTTCCAGTCACACTTCATCAAGCAAATCCCGAGGTCAGAGAACGCTGAGGCCGACGCCTTGTCCCGGCTAGCCAGCACCAGTGATAACACCATGAGAACTGTGTACATAGAGGACTTACCTTGGCCTAGCATTCTCCGGGGGGAAAGGAGGTCGATCCTGTCGCCCAAGCAAAACCAAGCTGGATTGATCCACTTGCGAGCTTCCTGCTACACGGAACCCTCCCCGCAGATCGCAACGCCGCTAGGAGGGTAGAGCACCAAGTAGCCAACTACGTCATGATAGACGGGCGGCTGTACCGAAGATCCTACACGCTCCCCTACATGCGCTGCTTGTGGCCTCCCGAAGCCGAGCTCGTACTCCACGACATTCATGAAGGCTTATGTGGCGGACACCTAGGGAGCAGGACTGTTGCCCAGAAAGCACTACAACAGGGGTACTATTGGCCAACAATGAAAGCAAACGCCGTCGGGCTAGTCAGGAAGTGCGAGAAGTGCCAAAAGCACGCCAATATTCACCACTAGCCCACCGCCGACCTCAAGTACCTCACCAGCCAGTGGCCCTTCACACAATGGGGTATCGACCTACTTGGGCCATTCCCGCCAGCAACAGGAGGAAGGAAGTTCCTAGTAGTGGCAGTAGACTACTTCACCAAGTGGGTTGAAACTAAAACCCTCATAACCATCACAGTTCGAAACGTCCAGAACTTCTTCTAGAAGAACATAGTGTGCCGCTTCGGGCTACCTCGGGTGCTAATCTCCGACAATGGCAAGCAGTTCGAGGACATCAAATTCCAAGAGTGGTGCCAAGACATGGGGATCCAGCAAAACTTTACATCGGTTGCGCACCCACAAGAAAACGGTTAGGTAGAAGTCACGAACAGAGCTATCCTCCGTGGACTAAAAGCCAGGCTAGACCGAGCTAAAAGGTTATGGGCAGACGAGCTGCCCAGCGTCCTATGGGTATACCGAACTACAGAGAGGACCGCCACCGGAGAAACTTCCTTCAACCTCACCTATGGCACGGAGGCTGTCATCCCAGCCGAAATCGAAATCCCCTCACTTTGGTTGGAAGCATACAATGACAATACTAATAACGACGAGCTACGTTCCAACCTCGACCTACTTGACGAGGTGAGGGACCTCGCATACATCAGGACCGCAGCGTACCAGCAAAGGGTAGCTCGGTACTTCAACGCCAGAGTTAAGAGACGAAACTTCCGCGTCGGCGACCTGGTTCTTCACAAGGTCCTGGTACCTGAGCCCGGCCGGCGTTGGCAAACTCGGGCCGAACTGGGAAGGACCCTACCGAGTAAAGAGAACACTCAGGGGAGCATATGAGCTCGAGACCCTGGAGGGTAAACAAATACCCCGGGCATGGAACATCGTCAACTTAAGACAATATTACCTATAAATTATCAAACTAAGCAGACCATGAGCCACTACTAGAGCATAAGGGCCAGAATGCCGAGCTAACAAGGACCTCGGCACCGTAAGGGCTAGAATGCCGAGCTGGAGATGACCTCGGCACCTCATCAATGAAGCAGGCTGCACGAGTATGGATCCTGAGGTGCATTGCCCACGCGGAGAACAGATTGGGCATATAGCCTTACTATGTTAACGTGCCTCGGGGCCTGTCTAGCAGTTCGGCGAAAAGAGAAAATGACTGCCCAACACTTAACCAAAAAAGGGGACTATTCATTGCAAAATAACCTTGCTTACATTTCATTCCAAAAAAAAAGAAAAAGAAAAAGAAAAAAGAGACAACAACAATGAGCTCACAGGCCCGGAGGTACATCTTCCTCGCCCTCAGAAGGGACTTTGACAATACCCGAAGGTCCCGCTTTGTCTTCGGAATCCACGTCATCATCAGCTGCGGCAACCATTTCTTGAGTGATGCACAAAGTAGTTATGGCACTAATGTCGAGCTCGGGGTACGTATTCCTTATCATCCATCGGCTCAACTTGAAGCCCCTTCTGTACGAGCCCACCATCATGTCATCAAAGCGCGGTGAAGCGATGTAATCGTTAACGGCCTTCACCTTCGCCTCCTCGATGGCCTGAGAGAAGATCTCAGTCTTCTCCCTGATATCATCCTGAAGGTACTAGACCTGATGCTCTAGGTCCAGCTTCAGGTCCGCCATGTGTTTCACCACCAATCCTAAGGCCTCGTTGTCCCTCTGAGACCTCGTTCGCGCAGCACGGGAAGCCTCTTCGGCAGCTTACGCTCGCTTCAAGCCCCTCTCCGCCTGGATTGTTAGAGCGTGGATAGAGGAGTTCACCTACCAAAACGAGAACAAATCAGCCCAACAAAAAAGAAAAAAAAAACTACTTACCACCATGGCGGGACTAGCAGCACGCGCGCCTATGTGATTCGGAGGAAGATCGGCCCACGCCGCAACCTCCTCAGGGTAAGTAGCCTTCTTACTTTTTTGAAGAGCGTAGCTCGGCGTTAGCACGCTCCCAACCCCATCCTGACTTCCCGAGCTTGAAGGCATAGCTCGGGTATAAGCAGTATCGACATAGGGGACCCCTGCCGCTTCCTGAACTAGAGGGGCCACCTCGGACTCCCCAGGAGGCTCCATTCTCGGTGCCTTGGACTCCGCAACCCGGGAAGGATCGGCACAGACCCGCTTAGCGGCTCGCTTCCTCCTCCTCATACCATCAAACAAGCTCGCACCTGGAGTCTTCTTTGCCTCCATAACACCTGCAAAAGGAGCTCGACGTCAAAAGACGAGAATAAAAACAAAGCAAAAGCAAGCCTCTAAGCAAGAAACCTACTCGAACTCAGACTGACCTGAATAAGCTTGGCCTCCGTCAGGTAGTCTTGGCATTTGAGCCCAATCCGGGCCCAGTCCTGGAGGCCCTTCACCGTATCTTTATCTAACGTGGCACCGGGATTAGGAACCGCCAACCCCCACTCGGTAGGAAACGGCCACCCTATAGCAATTCGAACCACGAAGTAGTCCCGTTTCCATGCGGGGACCTTATTCGGAAGATCGTGCAAAAGCTTGAACCTTGGACGGGGAGACAAGTAGTAGGCCCGCCTACGCCCGGGTAGGGGACCCGCTTGCTTCTTGAGCATAAGAATGACGAAAAAGATTTCCAGGTCCAATGGAAGGCAGAGTTCCAAACAAAGGGAGATGGTCCCAACAAGGTTACGAATGGAGTTCGGGTGGAGCTGACCGACAGTGACGTCGAAGTGATTCATGACCTCGACGATAAGGGGATGGAAGAGAAGGCACAGCCCGACGACAAGCTGTTCCCGGAATATCACGATCTCGTCCGGACCGTGCTCGCAAGGGAAGTCGCCCGAGGGTAAAATATAAGTATACTCCCCCGGCAGGTTATACTAAGCAATAAGAGACTGAAGTCCCTCGGGCGTCATGGTGGAAGGCCCGAACTTATCTGGCATCCGACCTCGACGGGAGGTGGATGCCAAGCTACCCGAGGTGACTTGGCCTACGGGCTCGAACTCGAGCTCTTCCTCGAGCTCTACCTCGGGCCCCACCTCGGGCTCACTAAGGTTGTCTATCTAAACTACCCGAGTTGGACATTGAATCGAAAAGAAGGTTGACTCACCAGGGAAAAGCTACCAAACTATGAAGAACGACGCGAGCTGACAGCCTTGGATGCGAGCTCAAGGAACAAATGCTGAAGAATGGCGAAGGAAAGTGACCAGGGCCCCCCCACTATTTATAGCCACTGTACTTGCGCATCAACGACCAATATCAAAACCATCCAACGGCTCCCAACAAAACCGGCTGTGCACCCCCAAGGTGGAATCAGTTTAGCGCGAATTTTTGACGTCCGAAAATTTATAATCGTTTGACGTCCGTGCGTGAGTTGCACGCGACCCGGGATTGACCCCTAGTCGAACCAAGCCGACCCTGATCGGGTCGAAAGCACAAGCAGGTCAGACCAGGGAAGCTCCAAACCAAGGTGAAAGCGTCGCAGGGAAAATCCACCCGTCATCCCGTGAACTCCCCACGCCGAGTCAGGACCCCGGGCACGGGGAGTGGGGGGCAATTGATGGAGGGAGATTTGGCCCGACCCCTTGGCTGCGCGACACGTGGAAGCAACTGAGAGTGACCTGGCAGGAGCGCCAGCTCGGCACAGCAACGTGCCCACGACCCGAGCTCCAAGGAAAGGAGCCCTGAGCTCCCCCAAAAAGGAACCCACGACCCGAGCTCCCCAAGGAGGAGCCCGAGCTCTCCCTTAGAGGCCCTGAGCCTTACATGGAGCGCAAAGGGCAAAAACCCAAGTTGACCCACCTCGGGGCAGTTTGGGCCACACTTCTATCCGAACTCAAGACCACCTCGCACACCACTCAGGCACTTCGGCTCCAAGTCGCATGGCCGAACAACCGTACCTGACACCAAAGAAGTCTGTATTCTGAGGCGGCGTGCCTGACTGATTAGGGGTCTGACACATGACAGCTGCGCTCCAACGGCCACCTGATACCGCCATCTCAAGTCGTTGCAGAGTCGGCCTTGACAGGGAAGGCATTGGCGGCTATGACACCCGATCTGGCAGAGGTGATGACACCCGATCTGGCAGAGGTGATGATACCCGATCTGGCAGAGGTATGGGAGTGAGTGTACCGGGGTGATTATAAAAGGTCCCCTTCCCCTAAAGAAGGAGGTATGTGATTTTTGTGCTTTCTGGTCTGGAAGTCTCTCATTCCCCTTGCCTTCTCTAGAGCACTAACTTGAGATTCGGAGTGTTTCGACCGAATTCCTCTCCGAAAATCTCCAGCTTCTTCCTTGTTTTAGGCACCTTTAACTCCGTCAAAGGCAAAACAACCGACAACTAGAACTGACCGGATTGCGCATCAAAAGCAGCTAAAGAAGCCTCTTCCCTGTTAGACTTCTGAGTTAATATGATTAGGGAAGATGATATGCGTATATATTCTCTATATCTTTGGTATTGGTTAATGTACTGACCTCATATGGTTTGGAATTTTGGATTGTCTTAATTATTTTGTTGATGTTTATTATTTTTGTTTTTTCTTTGTAATGGGATGAGTTGAGTTTGAAAGAGAGAATTTTTTGTATATTGAATTAGGGCCTTAGGGGTAAAGGTGGGTTTCATTCTCCCTTGTTTCTTCCTTAATAAAATTTCAAGATAACTGCTCTCACACCTGGAGTAATGTTTGGCGGTTTGAAAAGAAGCAAAAAAAAAAAGAAAAAAAAGTCTTTAGCAATATATATAATGAGTAATTTAGAAATATATCAATGCTATTATAAGTGTCAATATCTCAAGGTTTGACATGGATTATCCACAACTTGAAACGTGATAAAGAATATAATCCTGACATGATAGGATCGGGTCAAGGTCGGTTTATCAATTAATCTGTTAGTTGCTTTGACTATCTTTTTATTATCATGGAGACAATGACACATTAATAAAGAATATAATAGACAAGAAAATCATGAACAATGTATGAAAAAGGTGAAGTTTCTATCTATTGGGTTCAAATGTTGCTTCAAATGCTTTATAAAAGTGAAATCATCAGTAACTTAAAAAGGCTAGTCTTACTCTACATCTACGCCAACTATATTGTCTTTATTTTTTTGTATATAAATATAAATTGTTGTCTATATCAACCGTGCTGTCTTAGGCTCTTAGCTCACGCAAGGAAATTTTAGTAAAAAGACTTAAACCTCTCTTTTCCATTATATATATAATGGAATCAATAAAAAGACTCCTTTGCCCTTAAATATTTTAAAAATTTTCAAAACATGTTAAAAGGTCCAATCTTTAGAGTTTGGTACTTTTAAAATGTTTCTTGTATCCACGTAGTATGCCACGCAAAGAGGACAGGAAGCTTTACTAACTAAAGACCTTATGGTGATCCAATAAAGTTTGATTAGTAAGAGGGTGTTCTACAACGCAAATGTTTTTCCTTTTCACCAGTTTTTGAAATTGCCACATCAGCAAACAAAAATAAAAACATCTTCTTGCACTTCATTTTTGCTTTGATAAGTAAAAACAAGTTGGTTTGTTTCGAAAAACAATTCCTGTTCTAAAAACCATCAAAATGACGAAGGGGTAATAGTTGTTAAAAGGGAGGTTTAAGTCTTTTACCCAGGATTTTATTGATAGCGTCAACATTAGGTTTGATTAGAGCAAATCTTTTGCTTTGTCTCTCTTTGCAACCAGTTCATGCAAATTTTGCACATGATTCAGATTCTCATCCATTTGGTCAATGCTTTGGTATCACGTCTTTTTCAGCATCCTAAATTATATATGGAACCTTCAGAAATAACAAATCTTGTACAGTGAGCATATAGAGGTTAGAAGTATACTCATTTATAAAAATGAGGGCAATACTTGACTCCCACCACGTTGACATGCACCCTACGACCTCCTGATCTTTTTTTAGATCTAAACCTCAAATTCTTAAACCTTAAACCTTGAAATCAATTCTAAACCCTTAAACCTTAAACTCTATGCCCCTAAATTAACTCTAAATCCTAGACTCTAAACCCTAGAAGCTAAACTCTAAAGTTGGTATGTAAATTGACAGTGGTAGAACACATGTCCTCCCTCGTGTAAGGGTGTCAATGGACAGGTTTTAGATTGGATCCCATCCAATCCAACATCAATTTGGACAGATTGGATGCACCAACAAGACATATTGGATTGGACCAATCCAGTCCAAAATATTTATTAGATTGGATTGGACCTGGTCCATCCGTAATAAATTTATATAGGATTCGGTTGGATTAAGCCAATATCAGATCCATAGATATAAGATAAGAATATAGGCGTCAATGTACATGGCTGGATTGGGTTGAAACCAATCTAAATCAAAACGAATTTGATAATAGGTTGGACGGTCCAAACATTGAATTGGACCATCCAATATGGTCCAAAATATTCATTGGATTGAATTGGACCTAATCTATTTATAATGGACTCACATTGGATTAGATTGGATTGGACCGAATCCTGTCCAATTGACACCCCTACCCACGTGATAGGAGCCAACCAATTATCATCATTCATCATTCATCACTGTCCAAAATTGACAAGTGCAAAGCGAGTTGAGATCTTCTGCCAATAAAACATGTTCCAACCCTCTACCAACTTGATCTAACACCCATAAAAATGAGAGCTGCCATATATAAGATGTGCGGTGTGAGATCATGTTGGTAGTAGAGGGTTAATTAGGACGTGTTTTGTTGGCAATGGATTGTGGGTAGTAGAGGGTTAATTAAAACACTCCTCTCCCACTACTTTCTTTGCCAAGAACTTGTATTGGAGACTGGAAAGAAATGATAAGCCTGAAGCAAATTGAATTATCTCACTGCCAATGGATTGTGGGAAGAGGAGAAGAATCATTCTGGCATGATAACTGGTTGGGTCTGGGCCCCTTAATAAATAATATAGGGGTGGTGGAAATTGAAGATTTTACTCTCAAACAGGTTCTTAATTGTGATGGGTCATGGAGCTTTAATACAAGTCAGAATATCCTTCCTTGTATCATGAATCAAATTAAGGAAGCTAAATGCTTCACTGAAGATGAGGATGATCGGCTAATCTGGAACTGTAATATGAATGGTCACTTCTCTCTTAATTTAGAATGGAAGCTAGTTAGAAGTCATGATCCTATAATTGATTGGGAAAGTTTTGTTTGGAAAAAAGGCATGCCTACTAGAATCTCTATGTTTATGTGGCGTTTTATGCATGGTGCTCTCCCAACTGATGACAAAGTCATGAAGCGTGGGGAGAACTTGGTTTCAAAATGTTGTTGTTGTGGTAGCCATAGGGCTGAATCCTTTCATCACTTGTTTGCAAGAGGGGTTATGGCTCAAAAAGTTTGGAATTTCTTCTCTTGCTTATTTGACATACACATTAATCCCTCACAACATATTGGTGATCGGGCGAGAGCATGGTAGCATTAGTGCAAAACTGACTCTCAAGTTGACAGTTTAATAGCTATCACCCCATGTCTCATTCTTTGGATTATTTGGAAGGAGAGATGCAAAAGAGTTTTTGAACGAAAAGCTTCAACATCTAATGAGCTGATTTCAAGAGTGAAGAAGTGGTTGATTGATATTAATGTCATCCAAAAACCCCCTCTCAATGCTAGCTCTAACAACCTTGTGCTCCAAACTCTTAATATTACAACCAAGGATGTTAGGTGAAGGAAAATTAGATGGTGCTAGCATGGAAATTTCCAATCCATTATCATTATAAATTAAATATAGATGGTGCTAGTAGGGGGAACCCAAGTGACAGTGGTAGGGGTGGAATTATTAGGGATGCCTTGGGAGGTTTTTGCTTTGCTTTCTACAATTTCTATGGCTATACTTCCTCCATCCAAGCTGAGTTTTTGGCTCTTCTCGATGGGTTAGACTTTTGTCTCCAACTTGGAATCATTGAATTAGAAATAGAGAGTGACAATGAGGTGTTAGTCGGCATCATTAACGGGACAACATCTCACCCATGGTCAATTGCCTACACTTGTATAAAGATCAAACGAATTATTGGTAACATGAGATATTCTATTGGTCACTCATTGAGAGAAGGAAATAGGTGTGCATATTACCTTGCAAATGTGGGTGTGAATTTGAAAAGCAATGCAACTTTTAATTATGTTCTTCATACCCCAGCAAAGCTTAGAAGCTTATTGCATAAGGACAATATGCTTCATGGTCTGAAGCCTTTTTGCTTTCAACATGTGTTGATCTCACACCCAGATTTTTATAACTTAGTTCAAAATTCTTGGAATCAACCCATTGAGTGGAATGATCTGTTTATTCTCTCTTCTAAACTAAAGCTGCTAAAGCAATGCTTAAGAGAATGGAATCGGGAAACTTTTTGGAGATGTGTTTGCAAGTGTGTTAAATGCAGAGAATGATGTTCTTGAAGCTGAGAGTATGATCCTCGTCAACAACAACTATGAGAACCAGTAGAATCTTCTCAATGTAAAGAATATTTTGGAACATGTTTTACTTCAAGAAGAAATCTTTCTCAAACAAAAATCTAGAGAAAAATGGCTCCGGGAAAGTGACAAAAATTCTCGCTTCATCCACACTTCTATTAAAATTGCGAGAAACAAATCCGCTTTAAAGAGACTAGAGATTAATGGTACTATGACTGATGACATGAATCTCATTAAAACCCAAGCAGTAAGCTATTTTGAAAACTTTCTCTCTGAGGAGAAAGTCTTGAATCATGACTACTTGCTTTAGTCTATATATACCTCATTTAATCACAGAAGAGGATAACAATAGTTTGACACGAGTTCCAAATTCTGAGGAAATCAAGCACATTGTTTTCTCAATGAATGTGGATTCAACTCTAGGTATGGATGGATTCGGTGGTGTTTTTTTCTTCACTCATTTCTGAGACATAGTTGCAGACGGTGTTTGCAAAGCCATCAAATCTATTTTCATCACTAAATGTTTTCCCAGGTATTACACTTCTACTTTTATTGTTTTAATTCCGAAGATCGATAATCACAAGTAGTTCGCCCCACCACCCACGACGCAGTTGTAACCAACAATGTCATCTCTGGTGGCCCCTTTTAATGCCTTACCGTCTATCTCAAACTCGGCACTTATGTCCAACTGTTACCATTGCCACAGGACAAGAAGCTTATCAACTGAAGTCAATGCAATAAATTAAGTAATTAATTAAGCTAAACAGACCTGTGTCGCTGTGCCGACGTCGAGTGGCACGACTGTTCCAGGTCCGACTACCACTTTGTTAAATTCCTTAAGATTCGATCTCAAGTTCTCCACCTCCTCCACTGGCCATTGAAGTAGATTGCTCCTAGTCTTCTGGTCAAACAGCACCACCCTTGGAATGCTCTGTACGAACGTCAAAGTCATCATGTACATGTAAAATTTTTTCATAAATCCATTGGTCTAGCTAGTTCAATTCTAATAGCTAGCTACACTGAAATAAAAAGAATTACAGTACCTGAACTGATGCCCAGCCCTTCTTTATGTCGTCGTCCTCGCTGTCGCTCTCACCAATCCAACCCCACAACACTCTTCTCTGCTTGTTTTGATCGTAGAATGTCTTGGAAGCATAATACTTACCATAATCATAGCGCAACCCAAATCCCACATCCGCCATTTCATTGTCTGGGATCCATGTATCATTCTCTACGTAGTAAGTTCCGAGCGCGTAGTAATCTATCTTAGTGTTGTCGAGGCTGGCCTTGAGCACATGCTTCACTCCAGGCCAATTGTCCGACGTGTTCAGGCCTTTCTTTTCCGTGGTTGAGACAGGATAGAAGTCCACGCATTCCCACATTCCGGTTTCGGGAACGGCATGGAGCAGTCCATCCAAAAGCTCGTAGGTGGTGAAGTTGGTGGTATGATACACTAGAGAAATGCCGGTATCGTTGATCTTGGAGCCGATAGCAACGCGCCAATGGCCGTCGGGACCGAACCAGGCGGTGGTGGGATCTCGGAAGTCCAAGTCGCGAATATGGGGCGGTGGAACCAGGATCGGATTGCCGGGATACTTAACCCAGTGGATGAGACGAGGATCTGAGGGGTCGGCCGGGTAGGCCAGGTTCTGGACCTGAACCTTGTCTTTGGTGAAGCCGGTATAAAGGACGACGATAGAACCATCGGGGAGCAGCGTGGCCGAACCGGTCCAGACACCGTTGATATCGTACCATTCATCAGGGACCATGGCAAAAGGAAGATTCTCCCAGTTGATGAGGTCCTTTGAGATGGCATGGCCCCACGTTATGTTGCCCCACACTGCACTCTCAGGGTTGTATTGGTAGAATAGGTGGTACCATCCATTGTAATACATTGGCGCTGCAACGTAACATTTCCTCGGGTCAGACAACACATTTCTATTCCAATACATTGGCCCATTTTTTTAGTTTTACATATATATATCTAAACATACTGTTGGAGCCTGGGACGTTTAGATGGCTGATCAACTCCGTCCAATTGGAATTGTTGGGGGCAAATAGAAGTATGGAACTAGGGCCACGGTACCTTATTGTTTCGGATTAAGTTGGCTATTATACCCCTCAAGGCCTCAATTATTAACAAGTTGTTATAAGTGGCTGAATGATATTTAAAACTTTTCAACTGTCCAATTTGTAATTTGATGTTTGTGGCACCTCCCATAATTGTATGGACAATAGTCAACAATACCCTCAGAATAAATTTCCTTCAGCCAAAGCCTAAATTGAGGGTGACTTTGTGCATATAATAATAAAAAAAGGTGCCATAAACGGGTAAAGTGGAGTTTTAAAAAGTTTAAAATTGTCATGTAAACAATTTTCAAACACTAAAACTGTAAGTGTAAGTTAATAGCTAAATCCAAGTATTGACCAAAACCCAGGTGACCTATATGTAATAAAGCCATAAAGGGATTCAAATAAATAATATGCAATTCCAGAAAGTAGAGATCTGTGCTGTTCAGAGGATTTACCATTAGGATCTGGAGCAAAACATAAGAAGATTCCGCCGCGATTGGATCAGAACAGTGAGAACGGAACGGCAAAATTCATGTCAGTATGAGATGAGAAACAGTAAACAAAAAAGAAGAAAATATTGGGTAATTGAGAGAGACAGAGAGAGAAAGATGGGAAGTTGGGAACCCACCATTCATCCAGTTCTTTTCGGGTTGAAAATGGTAAGCCGTTCTCTGCCAAGACAACATGGGTTGGGTCCATGGATACGTGACTCCTCCTTTGTTAGAATAGAGACGGAAAGTCTTCTCCGACACCCCTTCCAATACCCCACGTGATACCCCCACAGGTGTAGAAGATGGAAGTGAGTGATGATGATTCCTTTCCATTACATCTGTTAATGGCTCTTGTGATCTTTGAACACAGAGAAACACCATTACCAAAGCTAAAACAAAGATTCCACTCAACAATATAGATGATATCACTTTTATCGGTCTCCGGCCAGGCACCGGAGTTCCCTCTTGTTCAACTTCATTGTGCAGAGGGTTGTAAGGGTATGAGACAGCACGTTCGAGGTCGGGACAGATCCGGAAGGGATCGGTATACATGGTGATGGTGGACGTCGTGACAGTAACGGTGATGCTGATGCTGATGGTGATATTCCTACCAGAACCTACCTATTGTGCATATATTTATATATGTTAGAGAGAGAAGCTAGGTCGATGAATTAGAGAATGTGTCAGATAAGGAGGTGGTCTGCAGATCCTCATTCGTCGTTTGATGCATCCACCTTTTACTGGGACTGGATCTATTTTTGGCTATGTAAGGAAGGGAAACGTAGGTAAACCTTTACAACCCTTGTATTGGTTTTCCTATCTTTCCCTTTTTTTTCTCTACCTTTTCCTTCAAAGTTCAAACCAAACATAGCCTTATAGAAGTGTTATTGTACCAGCACTTCATATTCAATGCCCTGAACAAGCAACGGTTGATCTTCAAATACTGTTTTTTATAATGGATATGTTACATGATTTTTGTCATTGATGCTGATAGCCCATGGGATCTTTGATCAAGGGGTAAATTGACAAAGTTTTGAGGCAAAGTGCTGAACTTTGTCACAAAACAAAGTTTTGAGGGGCCAAAGTGTCAAGTACACGCTATAATTTATTGTAAAAAGTGATGAGGGATAATTTGGTCCTCCCAAACAAGTGGCGACATGTGGCCCCTATTGACATCTCAGCATTGAGTCAGCATACCAACTTGGTAGGTTAGCTTGGAGCACCTCGCTCAACTCGAACTCCACCTTGGCAAGGGCGAGCTGGCAGAGAGCCCGTAAGATTAATGGTGACCTGTCCAAGGAGTTGGTCGAGCTGAGGCGAGCTAAGTGGACTCGCAAGGGTGAGCTCACTAACTGTTCCCAGCACTTGTCTACCAAGGGCGCCGGTACCGCAACCGTTAGAACAGCTCACCGTACCGCACGCCAGATTCTACTCGAGCGAACTATAACCGCCGCATAGAACTCGCAATTGACACATTAATACGCCCAATATTGCGAAAGTAGCTCTTCCAGAAGCTCGGGGTCGTTGCCAGGAGGCCTCGAGCTCCTAATGACTATAAAAGGTGTCCAAATCCACCTGGTAAGGTACATGCACTAATACTCACAAGCTCCTTCACACTCTGAGAAATCTTCATTCACTTACTGACTTAAGCATTGGAGTGCCCTCCTCAAGTAAAAGATACCTGGTCACACTCATCTCTCTTAGTCGTCTACAGTACGTTTCAGCTCGAACACATCAGCATTTGCTTGGCAAGCTTTAGCTCAGCTCAACTTAGCGAACCTCCACATTAGAGTCTGAGTCATCTGACACGAGGCAACATCCAGATTGCGCAACATCAATTGGCGCCAATTGTGGGAAATGCAACAAAAAGCTAACTGCTCTTTTTACTTCCTTTCAAAGTTCAGTAATGGCATCCTCAAGCAATCTACCTACCAACATCAATGGCCAAATCCCTACTATCACCATTGGCCAGATTGGTGTTCCCTTGCACCCAGCCAAAACACTGGAGAATGTGAACGCGCCTCCCCCTGCGGTCGAGCCCGTAGTAGCTCCTGCAGCGGTTGATGCGCGCCAGTTCTACGATTTGGTACAGTGTGTGCAAGGGATGAGCGAGCAACTCAAATCCTGGGATAACAAATTCACCTTTGTAACAGGGGGCAACGACATCAATAAGTACCCCTCCAGCAAGTACCTTGACACAGTCAACAGATACCCCTTCAACAGGTACCCCTTCAGCAGGTGCCTCTATAGAACACAGGCCTGAACCAGGTCAACCAGGTTAATCCAATTCCACCTTGGGTTCGCAACTAGATTCAAGTCTCCAACAAAGTACCAAGACATGACGACAACCAAAATCGCGTTAATGACTTTCGACACAAACTTTGTGTATTTGATTAAAACAAAATATGAAGATAAATTACAAAAATAAATTTGTAATAAAGAAACAAACAAGGGAATGAACTCTCTTTGATTTCTGCTCGATGACGTGAGCATCCTCTGATTGACGGTCGGATTTGGTGAAGACGAAGACGTTGGCGTGTATCTCATAGTTCTTGAAGTGTTGATGTAGATTTCCTTGATTTTGGTGCTTTGAGAGATTTGATGTAGATTTCTTCATTTCGGGCTTCGTGCTTGATCGGTTGTGAATGATGCTTTTGTAAGAATGACCATTTTGTGGTGGCTTGATCTTCTTGGGAGAGCTTGAATCCAAGTGTGTTGTAGAGAACGAAAAATTTTTTCCCTTCTTTCTTCTCTCCTGATCTTATAGTTGCTGGAGGTTGCAGGAGCATGTGGTTGCTTGCAATCTTCAGTGTTGGTGTCTGAGAGATTCTTGCAATGTGATTGCAAGCCCACTTAGCTAACTAATCTCATGTGAGTGGGGTGTTGGGTTAGGGTTTACTCCCATGCATGCACTATTATGTAGGAGTTAGTGGTCTTGCCAATAGGACCACCCTATTACAATAAGAGATGGGCTAGATTGGACATAATACATTTAGATCTTTAGGCCACAAAGACATATTTATGTAAACTTGGGCCTTGGGCCCATGGGGGCCCATATTAATTCATAGGCTGTCATGTAAATTAAACCTATTTATTTGGCTTAAAAATTCACTTGTTTACAAATGCCCTGACGCAGCGTGGACGCAATGAGAACCAGAACTGGCTATGCAAGCACCGGGCGTTCGCTAGCACCTAGCGAATAACACCGATTTCTCTAGGAGAGAGAAAAGGTGGCGAAAATAGGAAGAAGAGAACTTGAAGAAATTCTGAAATCCGAAGTATGAATTGATTAATAATTCTGGGAAATAGCAATATTTATAATACATTGAGAAATTATAAAAGAACTAGGAAAAGAAATTAGATTTGATCTAAACCTTTCAAACTTGTAGATAGGATCGAACTCTTCTTGACTTGATCTCCCCCGTCCGATCTCCCTTGATCTTATCCATGCATGAATCTTGGATTATCTAGAATTCTTGAATTCTTGATGGATCTTGAATTCTTGAATTTTGATAATTCTTGAATTCTTGAATTATCTTGGGATAATCTTGAATTCTTGTATTATCTTGGATTCTTGAATTCTTGATGTATCTTGAATTCCTGAATTATCTTGGATTCTTTGAGTTCTTTGGCTTATCTTGAATTCTTCCCATGAGTTGTCGCCCATATGATGAGATGGGCCTCCCTGATGAGATGGGCCTCCATCATTCTCCCCCACTTGGAAAAGACTCGACCCCGAGTCGTGGCTAGGATATGCGAGGGTCGTCTCTGGTTGGTAGCGATGAAGGTCAGCAAGTATTAAAGCACTAGGAAATTGTGTAGTAGCTTCCCCTGAGAAATTGTTAACATAAATTGCAGACGCTCTCTTATCACATATACGGTCGGCAGACCAACATGGATGAAGTGTTTTGGCCGCTTGCTCAACATCAATTCCCTTCCCCGATTCTGTCATCCAATAAAGGGCTTGGTTCTGATACGGCTTTAGACCACACATGAGTGTTTTTGGGGGATCCATTTCCTCTAGATTGTATGTATCTGCAGTACCGACAAGCTTATTTAGAGCTGACTTTGAGATAACTTGTTTATCGCTACTTTGCTCAGGATGTTGGCTCCCCTTTCTTCGTTTCAAAAGAGGCAAGAGTGTTGCAGTTTCATCTGAATCACCCTCTAGGCTTAAGGAACATTTTCGCTTGTCAAGATCTTTCGGGATAACTTCTACCTTATGATATGGCTTAATTTTCAGTAATTTGAAAAGAGCTGGAAGAGGACAAAGAGTAGAATCGAAGTATGAAGGAACTTCTAACTTCCATGAAGACTTATCACCCTCAATGAAAATGGAACTGTGAATGTGAAAGCTTACACACAGTACGATTTCTTGCATCAAACTAAGGTCTTCTGGCGTAGCTACACGTCGACCACAAACCTTAACCTTTGAAGAATTTACAAGGGGAATTATGATTCTAGTACCAAGAACAAAATCAATGTGATGTTGTATATCTCGCATGGGTGGGAGTTCATGTGGTAACTCATCTGAAACTGCATCATGGAGCTCATCAAGTAGTCCCTGCACTTCCACTGGAATTTTATTTTCCTCCAGTGTTTCATTCATATTTTTTCCCTTTAACAAATGTACCTCGTGGGTATCCTTATATTCTTTCATAAATTCAGCATGATGATGGGTAATAGTAAGAAAATTTCTCTCATTGGCTTTTGGGGCCTTAGGAATATTCTCTTCAGCCATTAGACCTGTTCATGGGCCGGGTGGCCCGACGGGCCGGCTCGGCCCGGCCCGACCCCCGGGCGGGCTTGGACATTTTTATAGGCCCGCGGGCTTAAATTCCGGCCAAAAAGCCCGGCCCGCAATAAATTCGAGCCGGGCTCGGGTTTTGTCAAAATAGCCCGGCCCGACCCAACCTAATATTAAACTTAAAATTATTTATGTGATTATGTCCATTTGAATAAATTTTTTTATTTAAGAATGTAAAATTGTGTTTTAAAATATAAAAGAAAGGGAAAAATACCATCTTGTAGGCCCATTGTTCATTTAAATAGAAAAAAAATACTTATCTGAAATTTTAATTCTAATTTGAATAGGGAAAATTGTTTTTTTTTTCAATTTGGTCGGGCTTCGGGCTCGGGCTTCGGGCTTTTTACCAGGGCCGGGCTCGGGCCCAAGTTATAGGCCCGTTGGTCGGGCCGGGCTCGGGCTCGGGTCTAGTATATTTTCATTAGTGACAAGTGAAAGCCCGGCCCGACCCAGCCCATGAACAGGTCTATCAGCCATGGGTAACAAAGTGTAACGTATACCCTCTTTTTCAAGTTGGTAGGTCTTCATCCTACCCATGTGCCTTGCATCTGTATCAAATTGCCAAGGTCTCCCTAACAAAATATGGCAAGCATCCATATCTACAATATCACAATATGCTTCATCATGGTACTTACTAATTGAAAAGGTACCTTGGAGCGTTCTTCCACTCGTACGCTGCCTCCTTCCTTGATCCACCCAATTGTGTATGGGTTGGGATGTTTTTCAGGAATCAGCTGTAATTGTTGGATGGCATCCCTGCAAATAATATTTTCCTGACTACCACTGTCAATGATTAAATTAAATAATTTTCCCTCGATAGTACATCTGGTACGGAATAATCTGTGCCTTTGAGAAGTATCCTTATTTTTCTGGGACAACATTAATTTTCTTACCACACAAGTATACTCCTCATGTTCATATGGACCCTCTTCATCCTCCCCATCAGGTCCACAATATACTTCCTCCTCAATATCTTCTTCCTCCTCCCTTTCTACCATATTAACTGCCTTCCTCCTGGGACAGTCACTGGATCTATGTCCAACCTCATTACATTTAAAACATTTAATAGGAGCAGGCCTTGCATAAGGGTTACTGGGTTTAGGAGGGTTGGAAGGATTACCTCGAGTATGTCCTCCTGTAGTAGGCTTACCGACGTTACTTGTACTTGCCGGGTGAGAAGGTTGTGCTGCCGGAACTGATTTGTTCCTATCGACAGTTGCCGGCCTGTTGTCGCTCCCGCTGTACCGGCGATAATTATCACTGCGTACCTTGTCCTGGAACATTAATTCTGCTTTCAAGGCTAGGTTCCTTGCTTCCTGCACACTAAGAACCATCTGTACCCCAATTTTATCTCTGATAGACGGTCTTAAACCGCTTAGATAACGGGCTGCCTGCTGGTTATCACTTTCAGATAATTGATTTCTTTCAGCTAATCTCAAAAATTCAGATGTATATTCATTAACACTACGAGAACCCTGCGCACACCTCTGATAAGATTCAAACATATATTGTTCATAGTCAGGAGGTAAAAATCTACCTCTGATTAATTGTTTCATGCACCTCCAGGTTCGAGCAGGACCCCTTCCTTCTCTCATCCGGGTCTCTCTCATCCGTTCCCACCAAACAGATGCGCCTCCCTTTAATCGGAAAGCTACTAATTTTACCCGTCGTTCCTCTGGTATTTCCATGTAATCAAAGAACCTATCGACTTCTGTGATCCAATCCAGAAGTCCCTCTATACCAAGATCTCCACTAAAAGTAGGAATATCTACCTTGAGTTTAAATTCATCATTATTCCTACGGGGGTTGAAATTACCTTGATTGTGCCAATTTCTACCGTTTCTGTCGTTGTCGGGAAGAATTGGAGCACCACCAATTTCGAAATCATCATCACTGTCGTCGTCAAGAACTGGACGTTGGGATGCAGTAGCGACGGGTGGTCTGTCGTGGTCGTCTCCTGCGATCTGCTGTGGATTTTCCCGGAATCGTGGGACAACCTCCCGTAACAAGGTTTGCAGTTGTTCAGTCACCTCTGCCAACTGCCGTTTGATGTTACATGTGGCTGTACGCTGCTCTTCGATTGCTCTCCAAACAGCTGGGAACCCCTGATCTTCGTCACGGGGTGGGTTGCAACTGCTACCGTCTGGGTTGGACATGACTGGGCGAATTCCCTGCTCTGATACCACCTGACGCAGCGTGGACGCAATGAGAACCGGAGCTGGCTATGCAAGCACCGGGCGTTCGCTAGCACCTAGCGAATAACACCGATTTCTCTAGGAGAGAGAAAAGGTGGCGAAAATAGGAAGAAGAGAACTTGAAGAAATTCTGAAATCCGAAGTATGAATTGATTAATAATTCTGGGAAATAGCAATATTTATAATACATTGAGAAATTATAAAAGAATTAGGAAAAGAATTTAGATTTGATCTAAACATTTCAAACTTGTAGATATGATCGAACTCTTCTTGACTTGATCTCCCCCGTCCGATCTCCCTTGATCTTATCCATGCATGAATCTTGGATTATCTAGAATTCTTGAACTCTTGATGGATCTTGAATTCTTGAATTTTGATAATTCTTGAATTCTTGAATTATCTTGGGATAATCTTGAATTCTTGAATTATCTTGGATTCTTGAATTCATGATGTATCTTGAATTCCTGAATTATCTTGGATTCTTTGAGTTCTTTGGCTTATCTTGAATTCTTCCCATGAGTTGTCGCCCATATGATGAGATGGGCCTCCCTGATGAGATGGGCCTCCATCATGCCCCCTCGAGGATGAAGTGACGGAGCTCTATACGACGTCGATATCCTCAATGGTGTTGATTTCCATATTGAATGATTGCTCGACTTTGGCATTTAGGATGATTTTCATATAACTCACAAGCATTGTTTGAATCCCTTACAACCTTGTATTGGGACTTGCGAGTTGCGACCTTGCATTCTTACAGTATCGATGTCCTCCATGATGTTGATTCCAGTGTAGAATAGTAACTTGATCATTTGATCACCTGCAATGGCCTCCCAACGATTGTGTAGTAATGATTTCTCGACAAGTTTCTTTCCTTGAACAAATGCTCAATGTAGACTTTGACTTGTGGTCCAACAAAAGTAGACATTGCACATTGTCCCATTGTATTCAAGAACAATGAAGGGGATATACACTGTGATGACTATAAGACTCGATGTTGCAAACCCAGGATGATTATGTTCTGCTTGTTCTACATGAAGAAGAGGTCGTCTCATGTAGTATTTAACGCTTTCATCCCTTACAATTATGGCTCTGATTGTCCGAGTGACACAGTTTGTATTCACTTCCCCTAAGCACATATTGAAGGGACTTACAATTCCTTGATAGAGTTGACACTTCACACATCTTTGGTTGAGTTTATCAACAAGACGCCTCTTCATGCACATTACCCTGTTATGTAACTAATACATGAGAGACGTACATTGATAGACCATCTCCCACTTTTCAGTTTTCAATTTAGGAGGATGCTACTGGAAGCATCCTACTCGCACTGAACGTCTCGAAGGTTACTCAGCTCGTCAATTGGGGAGTCATGAAAGAACTTGGACTCCCAACATGACACAAATACTTTATCTTCTGTAAATATACATCAGAGCCGTGATTCCTCTCTTTTAGGTTTTAGCTGTCGAACTTTGAGCCGTAGGATCACGGAGAAGGACTGAAGACTTGAAGGATTGAAGGACTGAAGTTGTTGAGCCCCTGTGATGGGAAATCTACACTTGGCTGAAGACTTGAAGGATTGAAGCTGTTGAACCATCATAATAGTCAGGCCGGGTACGCTTTTCTCTTTTCTATCTCCTGTTTTCCATTTCACATGTTTAGGTTATCATAATAATTCAGGAAAGATTCAGATGGCCGTTGACATTGCAATGATGCACCATTATCCTCTGATGTTGTCCATCCCATCTTCGAGCTTTTCTTAGAAATTGATTTATTTATTTGTTTGTTTCTTGCTCATGTTCTGCTGGTGGGATTAGTGACACCCTTCCGATACCTTCCGCTGATAACTTCGGCTATGGTGGACTTTTGAAGACTCACTGGATCACTTCTCTTTTCTCTTGTAATTTATCTTCCATAGTAGTGAACCTTTGGTGATAGCTTTTGAACTAACCAATGCGAAACCAATCAATGAATGGCCTTAGACCCTCTACTCCGTTGGTGGTAGAAGATTCGGGTAAGTAAATACTTTTTGTTCCTTTTATTAATCTGTTATAATGCAAAGAACATCATCTTCCATCTTCTATGGTTGCACATGCATGGTTAAGCAGTGTAAGTGCTTGTAACTTCTCATTGGCACAACCAGCCATTAACACTTGACTAATTAATTAGTCTGATTTAGGTGTCACAACAATGGGTGCAGTCATGTCAAATCATTACCAGCATATCGCCAATGAGACCCTCATCTCATACACAAGCCCTCAACTTAGCCTCCATTTCTAATCATTCAAAACTACAGATAAGCCTGCAACAAAAAGTTCCAGTGGGAACACTGGTAAAGTCCCCAAAGCCATGCATTCTAGGATTTGAAGTGACCAAATTGCAAATTAACCATGTTCCAAATGTTCTACATGACTACATCTAGCTTTAGTACCTTTGATAAAACACTATCCCAAGTTTCATCAAAGAATTCATGAATCACCATTACCTCAACTACCAGTGTGACAATTTACAGAATAAATTAAGGTAGGAAATTTTGAAATATAATAGCCTCAATGGTGCACTTAATTTTGTAGTTGGCTCAAACGTTGGCCAGAGGAGACCTATTTTAAAGGAACCTCTAGCTGATAGTACCAAGGCCTAACTATGGAAAACAAATGAAAACCAAGTCAATCGTCGAAAAGGAGAGTTGCTACTTTCTATTTAAGTTTCAATGAAGTAACTGGATCCTATCTTACGGTTAAATGAATTATATGGATAGGGGAATATAAAAAATGAACGCTTCATTTTTTCTCTGAAATATCATAATTGCCATTACCATATTAGATCACATCTCCTCTGTATTCTCGACACGAAATGGTTAATTGTTGATGTAGCATCTCCACAATTATAACAGAAAATAAAATGTCCTCCCAAATATCGACACTCCTAGTTACAACCAAATCAATCACTTAAAGGCAACTTATGGATTTTCAAAACAACCTAATTCAGAACCACTCTTTCGAGAAGTTCGAGTAAAATCTCACAAAAACCAAACAATATACAATAAAAGACCATAAATTGTAAAAGATGAACAACCGAAAGAGCCAAATTAGGGATCAAGCCGAGCCACACACCTTTGAGGAACGAGCTTCCCAGCAACACGGTCCTACAACCAGATCTCAACTCCCTCGGCTGCCGACACCGGTGAAAGGTGAATGCGAGTCGTCAACAATAGAAACCCAGTCGCATTATACACTCTAGCAAGGTCAGACCTTTATTGTAGAAAATGCTCCTTTGATCCTTTCAAACTGTCCTCCTCCATTGTAGAAACACAAAGAATCTTCCAACAAGACCCTCATTGCCACTTCTCCTCTATGTGCTCCTCTTTCTCATAATATTGAATATAGAAACCCTAGCATTTCGCAGATTGAAATTAAATTGGCACAAAGATTTAGACAGTGATTTGTATAGTGATGAGATGTCAGTGGGAGGACTGAGGAGAAGATGAGAGGCAGAGAGAGGGATAGAGTGATAAACAATATAGAGAGGGGCGGGAAGAATAAATAAAAAAAAAAAAAAAGGTAGAGGAGGATGAGGTAAATGGAAACTAATTCATTTTGGTGGTTCCTTTAGTACAGCGGCTGTCGCTTTAGTTTATAGTGGCAGATTTAATTGACTGCCGCGATAGACTATTATTTTTAGCGGCAGGCGGCAGCCATCTTTTAGCCCCCTATCAAACTGCCGCTAGATGTTAAATATCTTGTAGTGGGCCACCCAGTTGCGTATAAATAGAGATTATTAATTTGGGTGTTTCTTCATTGCATTGCCGGAGGAGCTCTTGTCAGTTGTTTCAGAAATAGGCGGGTTGGGTTTGTTTTTAGTGCAGTTCTCCGAGCTGTTAAGATGAGCTTTACTAGCCCTTCAATATGTTCTGGTTAGTCTCTTCTTCCCTCATTCGTTATTGTCTTTAAGTCTTATCTGGCTTTGCATAAAGCGTAGTTTACTCTTAATAATAGAGTTCCATCCCCTAACCTAAGTAATGGATATTTGTCCCTTGGCTGCTTTGGGTCTTTTCTTAATCTAGCTAGGTTTTCTATATTGCTTTTTATAACAATAATGGGTTAATGATAAAATTTTTGCTCTATATTTCTTCTACGTACGTACGGTTGTTGTTTTGTTGTTTATGTGGTTAACTTTGGTGATGCAAAATATCAGGTAGTAGAGCTACAACTACTAGAAAGACATTCGAGTTTGGGAGGACCCATGTGGTTAGACCCAAAGGGAAGCACCAGGCTACGTACTATAGTTTGGCTACATGGCTCAAGGTATTATTACTATGTTTCACTAGAAAAGCTGCTACTTGAACAACGTGTGAGACAGGGACTGGGAATAATTACTTGTTTGTGTTTACTCTCTCCTCTATTAGTAACATTGGCAAGATATTATCTTTATCCCTTTATCTTGAGTATATACCTTGTGTTTGAGGAGTTGGCAACCTTTTTGTTGCAAAAAATAGGAGAAGATGAGTCAGAGAATGTCGAATCCCTTGCCCTGTTCTCTTGCAAGAGTAACTTAATTTTAAACTTAGCTTTCTTCAGCCATACATCCTTTTCATTAAGATTCTCATTCTGAGTGATTCAATGGGAGAGAAAACCGGTGCCATGAACTAAAACAAAACATAATTTTTTGTGCTTATCTTTCTCTCTTTTTCTCTAAGCTTTGCTTGGAAAGCTGCTTTGTATGTGGAAAGTGAATATGCTGAAACGCTTGAGTAGGGGACCTCTAGCTCACCACAAGAGTCACCCAGCCAACTGAACAAACAGACTAGTTTGGCCTCATATGTAAGTGTGACTTGCTTCCAAAGATATATTTATGCTAGCTTACAGTACTCTTTTCCCTATCCCAAATTATGATGGCTAACAATAAATCTTGACTCAAGTTAAAATGGAAGCTGTTTTGTTTGTTCAATACTTAAGCACTCATATTATAAACTTTGTAGTTTTCTGCCATTAGGAAGATACTCCATTTTGAGTGTGTTCCCAAGATTAAATAGATTGACACAACTGTAGCTGGTGTCTTGAAGTTATCTACTTTATTTTTTTATAATAAAAATAAATTTTTATTAAAATAAAAAAAGAAAATACAAAGGAAGATGACTAGCAGTCACCTGAGAGAAGAAAGAAACAAACTTCAACTCGAAACCAGCCCCACCCTCTTAAAAACACGAAATAAAACCACCCAAAAATCTGCTTCTCTTATTTCATAATCATAGAATATGTTATTTTTTTTCCTTCTGAGCAGATATTTTCTCTTTAACAGAGATATAAGAGATTTTCTCATTTTTCCATTGTTTTTGTGCAGCTGGTCCCAGCTCCTGGAAACCCTTCCTCTTCCAAATGTAAGGATTAGAAACATTTTTTCCTCTGTTTGTATAGATTACATTGTATATCAATGGTTACCATCATCTCCAATGATTGAAGAATTGCTTCCTGTTTTATTTGATATATTTATCATTTATGTTTTTTGAATTTCTATGATACAGATTAATGGATATGACCAACAGCTCCTACTCGACCTGTAGCAATCTTTGGTGGCTTTCCTTGCACTGCATGTAAGATAGATTAACGTTGGATAGGTTTGAAATCATTATCTTGTTTTGATTTTCTGCAAGCTTTGTTGTCCTTTGATGACTCATGCATTTCTTTTTGAAATGCTTCAAAGTAAAAATATGCAATTGGAGCACCACAAAACATATTCTAATGGTGCTTGTGCAATTTACATCAGGGTTTGGTGTAGGAGACCTTTCAGAAGATGGTCCTGTTGATGTGGAGGGTCTAGATGCTTCTGAAGCACATGTTGCAAACCTGTTGTCAACAGAGAACCCGCTGATAGTATGCTTTCATCTAGTAGCTTCGAGGACTCTATTAATCCATTGTGATAAGAAAAGTTCATATGTCTGTCTGTACTTGTGAAGTTGCAAAGATAGATGATTTTTTGTAGACATAATAATGCTTCATTGATTTGAAAAGTCTAATTCTTTGCTTGGTTATAAAGTTGTTAAAGCCTTTTTTAGCTATCAATTATTTTTGGCCAAAAAAAACATGTAAGGTTTGCTGCTTTCCCTGATAAATTTCTATGGTTCTTCCCTTTGATTCATTTATGTTTTAAAGTCAATATAATAACACCAATCGTTATTCATTATAAACCATGTACCAGAGAAAGAAGGGGCAAATGAAACCTTCATTAGTTTTCTCTTCTGCTGGGCATATCCTTACCATATCTTCCCTTAGTAACTAATTACATAATAAGATATCTTTGAATATCTATCACTCTATCTTGATATACTAGAATTGATGATATCTTACACCTAGCTAGTGTGCATCATAGTTGAGTGACTTAATGTTCTACATATAAACCATAAAGTTTTCAGGTTCAGTTCTTTCTTGCCCACAGATTCCACATAAAAACATAACATCAAGAACAAGCTTAGGCATGTTTTTTTATCAATAACAGAATCAATTTTAGTAAAAAGGAATAACTTTAGTACAAAGAAAGGGAAGGGATAAACCCTCATAGCCCTCCCCAACAGAAAGTAAACTTACAACACAGCCCAAAATAAGCTATTCCTTCGCACCCCTTGTTTAGCAAGCATATCAGCAAAGGCATTAGCATCTCTTCCGAACAAAAACAATTGTGGAATTTGAAATTTAGAATCTTTTATAGTAATGAGGGGTGGGAAGAGATGCTTCATTACTATGCAATTGCAGTTCCTGTTTATACTTCACTACTATGTAAACCAAAGAATATCCTGGCATGATTAACTTTACTTTGGTTTCTGGTTCGCCCAGGCACCCAACCTGGTCAGATGGTTGTACTAAAGAAAAAAGGTGAGAACTGTAAATTCCAAGACTTGGGGCTGCCTCCAAATTAAAAATTAGGGGGTTTTAGTAATTTCTCCTCAAATTTTTATAGGTTTTGTTCAGCTGGGAATAGTGACAAGTGGGGGAATCCATCACAATACAAGGGGGTACTATAGCACAGGTGAGGGTTAGGGACAATACATTCAGAAAAACAATAAAATTTTTTGAGGGGAAGCAAACCATAAATTTTCCCAAAAAAATTAAGTTGCTTCTATAAGCTGGTAGATGTAATATTTGCATTTGTTATCCTTGTCTTTAAGCCTAAAAATTTTCGAACCATGGGGTTGAGGGTTATCACTCCATTCTACCATAGTTTTACAGAGCATCAAATTTATCCACAACGTGACACTTATCTCATCTGCAATAGTTTTTCTTGGTGTTTCTTTTCAAATTTAATTAGTTATCTCACATGATATTTCTTTCTTTAGGGATTAGAACAAGGAGCTCTGCCTCGTATGGGGATCAATATGTGCATTTCATTGTCAGCATTCCAACGTAAGTTGTCATTCTTGTTGATCTTAAGAGTTTCCTGCTCGGTTTTTCTTTTTCTCAAGTTTGAGAAAGGAGTTTCTAAGGCACAAACACCATGCAGGAATTTTTGACTGAGAGACAGCGTATGCTGATTGAAGAGTTTGCCGAGGAGGAGGGAGAATATGATAAAAGGTGCTGCTGCTGTTGCATTTATATTGATTTTTGTACTTTATTTTGTTAATCGGATATTGTATTTAAGCAATTTGTTTTGGATATTATAAAAATTAATAATTTAAATAAAAGTTTTTCTATTTAAATTGATTTGTATGCATTATCTATCATGAGATTTGTATTTAACAGGTGCTAAAAAAATGTTGAAATCAAATTGATATAAATAATTAAAAAAAAAAACAATCAAAGCCGGCTGTCATACAACCGCCACCTTAGACATAAAAGAACTCTAAGACGGCGGTCCTAACCGCCACCTAAAAACGGAAACAACATATCGACGGACCTAAGACGGCAGTCCTGACCGTCACCTAAAACGGAAGCAACATATCGACGGACCTAAAGCGGCAGTCCAAAGAGCTCTAAGACGGCAGTCTTGACCGCCACCTAAGGGACCTAAGGCGGCGGTCCAAGGAGCTCTAAGCCGACGGTCCTAACTGCCACCTTTATTAACTCTAAGCCGGTGGTTATGACATACCGCTGGCTTAGGGATGATTGAACCGCATCGGACCAGTCCTTAAAGGAGGCGGTCTTTTCTGTCTAAACCGGCAATCTTGACCTAAGCCGGCAGAGGTTTAGGGGGCGGACTGAAGACCAAAGCCAGCGGTCTTCAGGCCGGCTTAGACCGATTTTCTTGTAGTGATAATTTTTCCTGAATCAATTCCCTGGCTATAGTTGATAAATTTAAATCTGATTTTTTTTTCATCTACAGCCGAAGATGGTTAGCACAGCTGTAAAAGGGATCTGTGAATTAACATGAAGACAAATGCTCCCCCATTATGCCACAAAAACCGAGACAACCATGTTGTAAAGTTTCAGCTCTTTACAATTTCATGCATTATTGCTCCATCTTTCTCATCTAAATTACAACGACAAACTTAAATATCACCATGTCGTAGAGTTTCCAGATGTGCCCTACTAGCCCACAGTTGATGCAAATACGCGGGAGTTGTTCATAACAAAATCTAGCTTCCCATGGTAAAGAATGAATCTTCCAGTGCACAGTGGCTTTCTTTAAGTCAATGAGAATCTTCTTTTTTACGTACAAGCCTCGTACCAAGTGGCCAGTTTGTATTTTCTCCTAGTTTGGCAGGACCTGGCCTGTGACACTGGCAAGGAAGTTAACTCTTCCTTCTACTGTTCCTCTAGGAAGTATGTGGATTTGCATATAGATTCTTTGTGTTCAAACCTTACCAACCATACCTGTGAGAGAATCTTTCCATTCCTCTAGGAGTATCCAACTCGACCGGTAGAACCAGGGCCCACCCTCTAGTGTAATAACTCTATCTTCGTGAGTGGTAAATGAGAATTCTAGACTGTGCCTCCTTCCAAAAATTGAACCGTTACAAGACCTGAGGTTTTCCTCTGTAGTCTAACATGGGTCGATAATGAATCTTCATTAAGTTGCTGTCTTGGAAAAACGCGACCCTTTAGGCTCCGTTTGATTTGCCAGAAAGAGGTGGGAAAGATGGAATATTCCTAAAATATTCCACTTTCCCTTGTTTGTTTTTTAAGACACACGAAAATGGGATGGGAAAATAGGGACACGTACTTTCTCAAAAACTGGGATTTGTTGTCTGGCTTGCTTGTTAAAAGAATTTGTTGTCTGTCTTCTCCACCTCCTATGCCCAATAGCAACATCCAAGCTTCCGGTGACATTTTCAGATAGATGATTGTCTCCACTTCCTATGCTGCAATCACAGTGTGCCCGACTTCCATGGTTTCCGACAACCAATGCCAATGCTCTCTCTCTCTCTCTCTCTCTCTTCAGCGTTTGATTTCCTTCTACCATTTTACTTCGATCAAGATATAACCTATTTTTTCTTGAAAAAACAGAGCTCTTTTCTTCTCTTCAACTCTCCATCTCTTACTCTATGTTATCTCCCCTGTCTACTGCATGGATACAATGATTTCCACCAAATGTTTCCAAACACCACTATCGTTCCTTCCATTAAAATTGTGATTTTTATAAATTATTTCCAAATGCACTCAACTCATTCTGATAATTAATTATTTTCAGAATTTATTCAACTATAGAAGAAATAGATGCCCTTCAACTGTAACAGATACAATGTTCAAAGCCCAGAAACCAATAAACGAATCCCAACTTTGGCAAGCCAGTACTGTTGAAGCCCAGCTTTAAATCTCCTCTAAACCTGAAAAATTGCAATCACCCACCGTAGTTCGACCAAATTCCCTGTCGAATACCTTCGCTTGGAACAGTTTCATCCAAGCCCATGTCACCAGTCGTGATCCCTATCATCTAATTTGGAGCCTATGGGCACTTGAAATCACTACAGGAAGAAAAAGAATTTATGAATCATGATACTATAGGACAAAGTGGGTTAAAGTGTCATCTCACAAATGCCATTTCATGGATAGCAATAGTCCGTTGTTATGTGAAAAATTATGGATTCAATGAGTTTGAAACTTTTTAGAGGGACAATTGATTTTTTGGAGCTAAATAGTTTTATTTTCAACTCTGATTTATGTCATATTTTCTCTCAATAATTTTCTCATAAACCAAATGATGGAAAATGAAAACTTCACACTTTCTCATCCCATCATTTCTCATTCCACCCAACTCATCCCGCAAACCAAACAGAGTCTTATTAGAGTTAAGTTTATGACTTGTTGCACTTCCTCGAGTGGTTCAAAGCTAGGTAGTTGGCTATTATCCTCCACATTTACTGCATGCAAGAAGTAGGATTCAAAATCACCCGCTGCATGCGTGGTGTTCGAAGCACCGACGATCTCTTTACCTTTTGATGACATGTTCAGCGGGTGGGAGCTTCACGTGATGGTTGTGATAGGAGCTACACTCCAACTATTGAGCGTTTGAGCGAATGAGGGTTTGTTCGACTCAAGACTTCCTACCCACTCTCTACCCACCGTGAATTGGGAGCCACAAATCTCTATTATGAATTAAGAGATGTGTGGCTCCAATTCATGACGGGTAGAGAGTGGATAGGAAAAGTTTGTAGGAAATCTTGGCCTAGTTTGTTCATCCTCCCTTGTACGTAAATTCATTTAATAAAACTAGTGAATTACTATTTATAAATTGCCATTTTTAAGACATTCATACAATCTATGGGTCCACATAAATTGACCCTTATATGTCAAACCCATAAAATTATACGGGTCATTAAATTCAACTTGAACCGTTTATTACATTAATTTAACCATTCTTATTCTTATTACTATTAATTTATTTTAGTATTTAATTTAAATTTTTTGTCATATAGTAATAATAATAACTAAATTTGTAATTATTTAAATATTTACTTAAAATATTTTTTTTCCAATCGAGTATAATTTTTATATAATAGATTTGTTAATTCACATTTTGCATTTAAGAATAAACATTAATGATTTGGCTTAACAATTTTAATGACTGTTAATAAACATTGATTATATTTAAGGTTTAATTACTGTATTTGGTATTTATTATGGAGAATGCTTTGAATAAGCATTAATGATAACTAATGATTGTTATTTCGTTTATTATTATTTATTTATTAAGTACTTGATGATTGTTATTATTATTAATTACTTCTATAAATAATTGATTGTTATTATTATTTACTTAATCCAATAATTTTTAGCAAGTAATTATTTGATTTAATTTGAATTATTTTATTTTTTTAATTATTTATAATAAACATTTAGGGTAGGCTCTTTATTTGATTTAAGAGACTTACCATGTTTTATCTAGACAATGACCTCATACTAAGCAAGGGGCAACTACAATATCATTTAATTTGAAATTTACTATTTAACAATAAAAAATCAATCTCCTGTTGAGCAATTCACCCCAAAAAAAGTATCAATAACTTTGAAATCATTAATCTATTTATAAAATAGTAAAATTAAATGGATGTTTACAATAATATCACCAATACTGCTTAATTAGGGATATATGAATGGATAAAAAGCATTTAAATGATATCCATTCAAAGAGGCAAAGAGGGAAGAAAATCATTCAAAGAGCTGCTAAGAAAAACAATCCATGCCAAACAACATTAGCAGATGCATCCATCCTCTGGAGTAAGAGATGAAAAATATATGACTACAATCAAGTCATCATCATGTATGGCTACAACCAACTGATAATATAATCAAGACTCCAAAACCCATCAAACAAAGGAAACATGAAAGAAGGGAGAATAATGGGACCATCCTGAGTATGGAAGTCACCTCCAAGTTAGGTGGCAACACTTCTTTTGGCCAATCATGGTTATGGATTTTGAGTCTAAGCTCTCCATAGTGCACGTAGACTAGGTAGAATTTATCTTTAAGAAAAAAGGTAGGGAAACACGTACATAACCTAATGGTATGTTTGAATTATGGGAATTGGGAGATAGAAATAGAAAATGTAGGTTGAAATTATAATTTTGGGCATGTTGATGTGTCAAATTCAAGTCAATTAGAATACTCATAGATTTTTAGTTCATTCATTTAGTGGTAATTTGAATATTTTTTTATTCCAAGTCTTTATTGAGTAATATAGATTAATAATATATGATGGTGCGCGATCTGACTACTCCTAGCTGGAGGACGATCTAGACTCCAGGTAGACGGTGAGCTGGATTGGTCTGCAAAACAATCTATCAGAGAACCCGGGGAAGCTAACCCAACGAGGTCGCTCCGATGCTTAAGTCAGTAAGTATGTTGTAAATGCAAGTTGAATGCTTGAGAGCTTGAGTGCTAGAGAGTAGAGTAATCACACGTACCTTTTCCTTGAGGTTTCTGCCTTTATATACTAGAGTAGTCGTGGGTCTCACGAAAGAGCTCCGGGATCTCTAGGGTGTGGAGATAAGGTTCGTTCCGCTTTTGAAGGAGAGGTATGTAGATAAGGCTTATCGTTTCACCTCCGACTCTGGCGGAGCCGAAACATGTTCTCATCGTGATCTTGGAAAAGTTGGGAGCTGTTAGCTCATCGTGATCTCGAGAAACTTGGAATCTATTGGAGAGGCCTCTGGAGTCGGTTACGTAGTGATTCGAGTCATTAGCTCCGAGGTGGTACTTCGACTCTTTAGTCTCGAACTGGATTGGATGCCAAGGTGCCTCTACACCGAGGTGGGTTTTGGGCCGAGGTGGCTGGATACCTGAGCTCCAAATGTTGCGAACTAGGCTTGCCAGGCTAAGTTGTCATCCCTTGATCAAATCGCGCCCACGTGTCCCCTTCTTGCTAGGTCGTGCCAAATCACCCTTCATCAATATATTATTAATTATGGAATCAGTAATAATAATAAGTATATTATTATTCCTATCATTTACTAATTTTATATTCTTATTATGTGTGTATTGATTTTGAAATAAGTAATATCAAATTATTTTTATTATGAAGTAATTAATTTGTTATAATTATGATTTTTAGTTAATTCCTGAAATAGTAAGCATTTATAATTCTTTTAGTTTAACAATAATGAATAATTGAAAGTTTATAATTTAACTATCACTAAATGAAATATTTATTGGAGAATAATAATAGTATTAATTACAATTACTAATAATAATAATAATATAAATAAGTAACACTAATTATATATTTATAAAATAATTAATATGAATTAATATAAATATAAAATGATTATATCCTAATTAATAATTAACATTATTCAAATACTTATTAATTATCATTAATTAATTAACATTCTGAAGTAATAATTATCATTTTTATAATAAAAGAATTAATTGTTAGTAAGTAATTATAATCAGTAACAAATTTTTATCAGAATTATTATTAGTAATAATTAATTATAATTGTTGATAATAATAATATACTTATATTAATTAATATAAGTATTAATTATAATTTTTGATAATAATAATATAATTAATTATTTCATATAAATGTATGAATTATAATTTCTGATAATAATTCTAATATAAATAATTAACATTAAATGTTTATTTTCAAAATAATTAATATGAGTTATTATAAATATAAAATGATTATATTCGAATTATTAATTACCATTATGAAAATCATTATTAAGTATAATTCCGAATTAATAATGAGAAATATTATCAACAATTAGTTAATATCAATAATTAAGTATTAGTAGTAATTATTATAAGAAATTATTATCAGTGAGTTATTATTATTAGTAAATAATAGCTGAAATTAATTAATTAGAAGTCATTAATTATTATTAGTACCCCTCTCTTTCAAAAAGTTGACTCATCATCATCGTCATCATCAATGACAACAACTTGATAAAAATAGGTAAGTATAATTAATTTATTTTTTTATCTTTTGGAAAACTGAATAAGAGAAAAATAAAATGATTAGCATTGCAAATGAAACATTATAAGGATTTTTGCAAAAAAATTATTGAATATAAAAAACCAATTATTCAAAAATAAGGTCATTAAATCAAAGAGTAATTAAAATTATTCAGTAAATAATAATTTTAAGAAATTAAAAAATAATAATTAATTATCTGTCTAAATTAAAACGAGTTATTTCAGCAAATAATTATAAGTAATTAATTTTTTTATTAACGTTTTGTTAATAATAATCAGTATTATTAATAGATTAATAATATATTAATAGTTATGAAATCAATAATAATAATAATAAGTATATTATTATTATTAACTATTAATATATTCTTATTATGTTTGAATTGATTTTGAAATCAGTAATATTAAAGTATTATTATTATTACTACTATTATTATTATTTTATTTTTATTTTTATTAAGTAATTAATTTGTTACGATTACGATTTTTAGTTAATTCATAAAATAATATTCTTTTATAATTCTTTAAGTTTAACAAAGTTGAATAATTGAAAGTTTTATAATTTAACTTTCACTAAATGAAGTATTTATTGGAGAATAATAATAGTATTAATTATAATTACTTGTAATAATAATGTAAATAAGTAACACTAATTATATATTTATAAAATATTTAATATGAATTAATATTTATATAAAATGATTATATCCCAATTAATAATTAACATTCTGAAGTAAAAATTATCATCATTAGTATTAGTAATAATTAATTATAATTACTTATAATAGTATAATTAATTATTTCATATAAATGTATGAATTATAATTTCTTATAATAATTATAAACTAATTAATTAACATTAAATAATTATTTTCAAAATAATTAATATGAGTTAATATAAATATAAAGTGATTATTTCTGAATCATTAATTACCATTATGAAAATATTTATTAATTATCATTTTGAATTAATAATGAGCAATATTGTCAGTAATAAATTATCAATAATTAAGTATTAGCAATAATTATTATAAGAAATTATTTTCTGAATTAATAATGAGCAATATTATCTCTAGTTAATTATTATCAGCAATTAAGTAATAGTAATAATTATTATAAAAAATTATTTTCAGTAATTAATTATTATCAGTGAGTAATTATTATTAGTAATTAATAACTGGAATTTATTAATTAGAAGTAGTTAACAGTAATTAATTAATAATTAACAATAATTGTTATTAGTAATTAATAGTTGTAATTAATTAATTTGAAGTAGTTAATAGTAATTATTATTAGTAATCAATAGTTGGAATTAATTAATTAGTTTAGTTGTTAACAATAATTAATAGCACAGTTTCCATTGTTTTAGGAAATGATTGAAAGTAGGAGCTTCCCACTTCTCACAACTCTACATGTTAGTCGGCTCTTTTCTTGAACTACCACTAATCAGAAGTTGACACATGTCTAGTGAGCTCTATTATTGAACCACCATTAATTAGTATTTGACACGTGTCCATTTTGTATAAATCTTTGGAGTGATAGGTGTCTGAATGTAGATGGGCCACATGTCTGACTGTAGGGGGATTTGGCCTGAAATCATTCCTTTAATATATATACCAGTGAATGACCCCGTACTAAGTATGGGGAAGTTGGGAAGTTAATAAACATTAATGATTTTTATCACCATTTTTATTACTATTTATAAACTGCCATTTTTAAGAAATTCATACAGTCTATGAGTCCACATAAATTGACATTTATATGTCAAACCCGTAAAATTATATGGGTCATTAAATTCAACTTGAACCGTTTATTACTTTAATTTAATCATTCTTATTATTATTTATTTTTATTATGAAGTAATTAATTTGTTATAATTACGATTTTTAGTTAATTCCTGAAATAGGAATTGCTTTTATAATTCTTTTAGTTTAACAATAATGAATAATTGAAATTTTATAATTTAACTTTCACTTAATGAAATATTTTTTGGAGAATAATAACAGCATTAATTATAATTACTTATAATAATAATAAAAATAAAATCAATAATAATAATAATAATAATAATAATGTAAATAAGTAACACTAATTATATATTTATAAAATAATTAATATGAATTAATATAAATATAAGATGATTATATCCCAATTAATAGTTAACATTATTAAAATATTTATTAATTATCATTAATTAATTAACACTCCGAAGTAATAATTATCATTGTTATAATTAAGGAAGTAATTATCAGTAAGTAATTATAATCAGTAATTAATTTTTATCAAAAAATCATTATTATTAGCAAAAAATAATTATAATTATTGATAAAAATAATATAATTAATTATTTCATATAAATATGTGCATTATAATTTCTGATAATAATTCTAATATAAATAATTAACATTAAATATTTATTTTCAAAATAATTAATAAGAGTTAATATAAATATAAAATGATTATTTCTGAATTATTAATTACCATTCCGAATTAGTAATGAGAAAAATTATCAGTAATTAGTTAATATCAGTAATTAAGTATTAGCAGTAATTATTATCAATAATTAATTATTATCAGCGAGTTATTATTATTAGTAGTAATTAGTAGCTGAAACCTAATTAATTAGAAGTCATTAATTATTATTAGCACCGACTCATCATCATCATCATCATCATCATCATCATCATCATCATCATTGACAACAACTTGATAAATACATAATTTGATAAAAATAGGTAAATATCATTAATTTATTTTTTCTCTTCTCGAAAACTGAATATGAGAAAAATGAAATGGTTAGCATTGCAAATGAAAAATTGTTTGGTTTTATGCAAAAAATATTATTGAACATAAAAACCAATTATTCAAAAATAAGGTCGTTAAATCAAAGAGTAATTAAAATTATTCAGTAAATAATAATTTTAAGAAATTAAAAACTACTAATTAATTATCTGTCCGAATTAAAACGGGTAATTTCAGCAAATAATTTGAAGTAATTAAGTTCTTCTATTAACATTTTTTAATAATAATTAGTATTATTAACAGATTAATAATTATGAAATCAGTAATAATAATAAGTATATTATTATCATCATCATCATCATTATTATTATTATTATTATTATTATTATTATTATTATTATTATTATTATTATTATTATTATTATTATTATTATTACTACTACTACTACTACTACTACTACTACTACTACTACTACTACTATTATTATTATTATTATTATTATTACTATTATTATTATTTTATTTTTATTAAGCAATTAACTTGTTATAATTATTGATGTAACGGTTTTTGGTCACTTTTCAATTTTTTTTTTTGCTAAGTACCTCGTCATTTGGTCTGCTCCCAAGTGGCATGTGACTCAAGAGGCTGAGGTGGAGCTCCCTGGTGGCGATCTGCCTGGTGGCGAATTGCCTGGTGCCGAGCTACCTGGTGGTGAGCTACCTGGTGCGGAGCTACCTGGTGGTGGGCTACCTTGATGTCGAGCTCCCTGGTGGTGAGCAACCTTGATGAGCTTCGTTGCTCTTTTAGAGGCCTGCAAGGAACCAAATGTCAGAGGACCCGGGGTGGCTAACCTGGTGAGGTCGCTTCGATGCCTAAGTTAGCACTTGGTAAAATAACCTTAGATTGCAAGAGAGTTGGAGAGTAGAAATTACCCCTCTCATCTCCCCTCCCCCCTGGAGGGGGGAGGCCTTTATATACTAGAGTCCTCGTGGGTTAGGTGGAGCAGTTCCTAGATTCTCGCCGTGATGGGACCTGCTTTCGTGTTAGGTGGGGATAAAGCCACCAACTAGTAAGGTTGCCCATTTCCGCCTGCTCGGGGAGTGGGTGAGCTAATATAGCTGTTACAAGTCATAATCCCGTAAAATGCGGGGTACGATGGTGAGCTCCTCGGGGTTGTCAGGTTGGCGCCTATGCCAGGCCGCTAGGTCGCGCATGTGCCAGGCCGCCAGCTTGTGCCAGGGCCAGGCTGCCAGCTCGTGCCAAGGCCAGGTCGCGCCAGGGCCAGGACACTAGGTCGTGCCTGTGCCATGTCGCACCTGCGCCAGGCCGCGCCTGGTTGGACACCATCAACTTAGCAAAGGCAAGTTGTTGCCAAAGTGGTCCCGGGTGTCACCTAGTTGTTCTGAGGTGCTAGGTGTCACAAGATCATTGGAGGGCCAAATCCACCCTCATCATTTGCCCCCCACTCCCGAGCTGAAAGTAACTCAGCGAAGGGAGTAGATTTCTCCTTTTGGCTCGTAATTCGACGAGCTCGTAACCGTTGATTCAGTTTCTTAGGCTTTGGGAGCTGCTTGGAAGCGAGCTGCCCGTAAGGTGCCGAAGTCTCTGCCAGTTCAATATTTTAGCCCTTAGGGTCTAGGAGTGACTTGCAGCCCACTCTCCTTGGCTTCGCCCATGCCGACGAGGCAGCTGGGTCTTGTGTAGTATTGTAGCTCTTAGGGTTTGGGAGCAACTCGTAGTCCACTCCTAGACTTTGCCCATGCCGAAGAGGTAACTGGGTCTTAAGTAGTATTGTAGCCCTTAGGCTTTGGGAGTGACTCGTAGTCCACTCCTAGACTTTGCCAATGCCAAAGAAGCGACTGGGTCTTAAGCAGTATTGTAGCCCTTAGGCTTTGGGAGCGACTCGTAGTCCACTTCTAGATTTTGCCCATGCCAAAGAGGCAACTGGGTCTTAAGCAGTAAAGAAGTCTTTTATTAGTTCGTCAGTTCATGCCTGGGCCAAGCCGCCAGGTTGGCGCATGTGCCAGGCTCCCAAACTGCCAGGCCGCACCAGGTGGGCGCCTTAGAGCTACTTAGTCTGTTAGTTCCCTGCATAGTCTTTGAGTTCATAAAAAAAAGGGGAACTGTAAAGCGAGAGCTTCAGTTTCTAAAAAGTGAGGACTTAGCTTTTTGGGAGAAGAGGACTTAGCTTTTTGTAGGATGAGAACTTAGCGTTTTGGGAGAAGAGGACTTAGCTTTTTTGTTGGACGAGAACTTAGCTTTTTGTAGCATTCCCATAGGCAGCGCCAAATGATGTAACCGTTTCTGGTCACGTATCAATTTTTTTTTGCTAAGTACCTCGTCATTTGGTCTGCTCCCAAGTGGCATGTGACTCAAGAGGCTGAAGAGGAGCTCCCTGGTGGCGAGCTACCTGGTGGCGATATGCCTAGTGGCGAACTGCCCAGTGCCGAGCTGCCTGGTGGTGAGCTACCTAGTGCGGAGCTGCCTGGTGGTGGACTACCTTGATGCCGAGCTCCCTGGTGGTGAGCTACCTTGATGAGCTTTGTTGCTCTTTTAGAGGCCTGCAAAGAACCAAATGTCAGAGGACCCAGGGTGGCTAACCTGGCAAGGTCGCTCCGATGCCTAAGTTAGCACTTGGTTGAGAGCTGAAAATAACCTTAGATTGCAAGAGAGTTGGAGAGCAAAGATTACCCCTCTCATCTCCCCTCCCCCCTGGAGGGGGGAGACCTTTATATACTAGAGTCCTCGTGAGTTAGGTGGAGCAGTTCCTGGATTCTCGCCGTGATGGGACCTGCTTTCGTGTTAGGTGGGGATAAAGCCACCAACTGATAAGGTTGCCCATTTCCACCTGACTTGGGGAGTGGGTGAGCTAATATAGCCGTTACAAGTCACAATCTTGTAAAATGCGGGGTATGGTGGTGATCTCCTCGGGGTTGTCAGGTTGGCGCATGTGCCAGGCCACCAGGTCACGCCTGGGCCAGGCCACCAGGTCATGCTAGGGCCAGGCCACCAGTTCGCGCCAGGGCCAGGCAACCAGCTCGTGCTAAGGCCAGGTCGTGCCAGGGCCAGGGCACCAGTTCGCGCCTGTGCCAGGTCGCGCCTACGCCAAGCCGCGCTTGGTTGGACACCATCAACTTAGCAAAGACAAGTTGTTGCCAAAGTGGTCCCGGGTGTCACATAGTTGTTCTAAGGTGCCAGGTGTCACAAGATCATTGGAGGGTCAAATCCGCCCTCATCAATTATGATTTTTAGTTAATTCATAAAATAATATTTGCTTTTATAATTCTTTAAGTTTAACAATATTGAATAATTGAAAGTTTTATAATTAAACTTTCACTAAATGAGGTATTTGTTGGAGAATTAATAGTATTAATTATAATTACTTGTAATAATAATAATGTAAATAAGTAACACCAATTATATATTTATAAAATATTTAATATGAATTAATATTAATATAAAATTCCCAATTAATAACTAACATTATTAAAATGCTTTTTAATTATCATTAATTAATTAACATTCCAAATTAATAATTATCATCATTAATATTAGCAATAATTATTTATAATTATTGATAATAATAATATAATTATATTATTAATTATAATTAATTATAATAATATAATTACATATAAATGTATGAATTATAATTTCTGATATTAATTTTAATATAAATAATTAACATTAAATATTTATTTTCAAAATAATTAATATGAGTTAATATAAATATAAAATGATTATTTCTGAATTATTAATTACCATTATGAAAATATTTTTTAATTATCATTTCGAATTAATAATGAGCAATATTATCAGTAATAAATTATCATTAATTAAGTATTGGAAGTAACTATTATAAGAAATTATTTTCTGAATTAATAATGAGAAATACTATCACTAATTAATTATTATCAGCAATTAAGTAATAGCAGTAATTATTATAAGAAATTTTTATCAATGATTAATTATTATTTGTAATTAATAGCTGGAATTAATTAATTAGAAGTAGTTAATATTAATTAATTAGTAATTAACAATAATTATTATTAGTAATTAATAGATGTGATTAATTAATTAGAAGTAGTTAACAGTAATTATTTTTAGTAATCAATAGCTGTAATTAATTAATTAGTTTAGTAGTTAACATTAATTAATATCACAGTTTCCTCTGTTTTCGGAAATGATTGAAAGTGGGAGCTTCCCACTTCTCACAACTCTGCATGGTGGTGGGCTTCACTCTGCATGTTAGTGGGCTCTTTTCCTGAACTACCACTAATTAGAATTTGACACATGTCTAATGGACTCTATTCTTGAACTACCACTAATCAGAATTTGACACATGTCAATTTTGTTTAAATCTTTGGAATGACAATGATAGGTATCTGTAGATGGGCCACATGTCTAACTGTAGGGGGATTTGGCCTGAAATCATTACTTTAATATATATATTAGATTTCAAGATAAATGTCCTTACACGTGGAGTAATGTTTGGAGGTTTGAAAAAAGGCAAAAAAAAAAAAGTCCTTTTAACTATATATAATCAGTAAAGGCTATATTTAGAAATATTTCAATACGTGGCAAGATCTCAGGGTTTGACATGGATCATCCACAACTTGAAACCTGATAAACATTCTTCCAACCCTAACATTAATAAAGAATAGGGTCCGACTATGATATCCCAAAAGCAATTTACCAATAAATTGGAATCATAGTCGTTGTAGTAAATAAGGTGTTTATCAAAATTCATGGGTGGATTTTTTATTGGTCAAAACTCTTTTCATACCGCATCATAAATTTTCCCTAAAGAATATAGTAGACAAAAAAATCATGAACAATGATGAAGTTTTTATCTATTGGATTCATATGTTGTTTCAATGCTTTATAAAATTGAAATCATCAATAACTTAGAAAGGCTAGTCTTACTCTACATCTACACTAACTATATTGTCTTTATTTTCTTCTTTTTTCGGTATATAAATATAAATTGTTGCCTATATCAACCATGTTGTCTTAGGCTCTTAGCTCACGTCTTTTTCAGCATCCTAGGTAGATTATATATGGAACCTTCATAAATAACAAATCTTGTATAGTGAGCATACAGAGGTTAAAAGTATACTCATTTATAAAAAGGGAAATTGTCTAAAACTCACAATGAGTTTTCAGCATTTCTCTTAAGCTCACCAGTCACCACAACTTTTCAAAATATCTAAAACTCACCATGTCACTAACTTGACGTTAAACTGACTAACGGGTGTTAAATATTACCATTTTAACCTTCATAGAAAAATATAAAATATATACAAAATAAATTAATGGGTGTTAATATATTACCATTTTAATATTTAGACATGAAAAAAGGAAAAAGTTGAAAAAAATATTTTCAATTATAAAATGCATAAAAACATAGAAATTACAAAAAATATAAAAAATTATAGAAATTGCAAAAAAATAAAAAATTATTTTCAAATTATAAAAATTATAGAAATTGAAAAACAAAATCAGAAAATAAAAATTGTAGAAAAAGCACCAAAAATTATAAATAAAAAACAAAAATACAGGAAAATTTATAGATTGTAGAAAATAGAAAAATGTAAAAAAACAGAAATTATAAAAAAAAAACATTGGAAATTATAACAAAACACTAAAAATGCAAAAAAAAAAAAACAAAAGAATTGAAAACTGAAAAAGACCATTTTTTCTCTAACACACCATTCAAGGGTAATTTGGTCATGAAAATTGTTATTTATGCTGACAAGGACACCTCTGTTAAGAAGCATTACCGGTGCACTAACGGAAGGTGAGTTTTGGAAAATAAAAACTTACTGACATTGTGACTTTTAGACATTTTGAAAAGTTGTGGTGAATTTAAGAGAAATGTTGAAAACTCGTGCTGAGTTTTAGACAATTTCCCTTATAAAAATGAGGGCAATACTTGACTCTCATCACGTTGGACATGCACCCTACCACCTCCTGACTTTTAGATCTAAACCTCAAATTCTTAAACCTTAAAATCAATTCTAAACCCTTAAACCTTAAACTCTATGCCCCTAAATTAACCCTAAGTCCTAAGTTTTAAACCCTTAAATCCTAGACTCTAAACCCTAAAAGCTAAACTCTAAAGTTAGTATGTAAATTGATAATGGTAGAATACATGTCCTCCCACGTGTAAGGGTGCCAATGGACAGGTTTTAGATTGGACCCCGTCTAGTCCAAAATCAATTTGGACAGATTGGATGGACCAACAAGACATATTGGATTGGACCAATCCAGTCCAAAGTATTTCTTAGATTGGATTGGACTTGGCCCTTATGTAATAAATTTATATTGAATTGAGTTGGATTAAGCCAATATCTGATCCATTGATATAAGATAAGAATATAGATGTCAATGAACTTGATTTGGGTTGAAACCGATCTAAATCAAAACAGATTTGACAATAAATTAGACAGTTCAGACATTAAATTAGACCGTCTAGATTGGTCCAAAATATTCATTGGATTGGACCTGATTCATTTATAATGGACTCACATTGGATTGGATTGGATTGGATTGAAACAGATCAGTCCAATTGACACCCGTAACCCACGTGGTAGGAGACAACCAATTATCATCATTCATCATTCATCGCTGTCCAAAATTGACAAGTGCAAAGCGAGTTGAGATATTCTGCCAATAAAACACTTTCAACCCTCTACTAATTTGATCTAACACTGAACATCTCATTATGAAGTATGAGACTGGAGGCACCATAAAAATGAAAGATGTGTGGTCACGTTGGTAGAGGGTTAGAATGTGTTTTGTTGGCAGGTGATCCCCGGACTCGTGCAATTCAAATATTCACATTCAAGTACGGCATGGCTAAACAAAAGACTACAAATGAAAACCGAAAAGCATTAATTAATTTCTCTCATTGCTTGAAACAAAATTTTCTACAAATTATTCCGAAGGGATTGAAAATTCAATAGATATTAGCAAGGACCATCCTGCCTAGCTAGAACAAAAACGGAAATTGGCCCAACTGCAAAATATAAAAGAATGAAATAATGAAAATGGATACAAGGGGTGGGGGGGAATTTATGAAAGCAGCAGAGTTCATCTGCCAAATCTTGAGTGACGCAGTGACGTTGGCCTCTGTAGCATTGTTGAACAAGAAAACCCGAGCTGACTCGTATATTGCTTTTGTTGGGTATATCCTTGATGTGATGACAGTCCTCCCACCTTGGCCAAAGCTTTCCACTATCGAATGATCAACCTGCGTGAGTAACCATCCACCCACACCCACAATTGATGAGAATGTGAGGTCAGGTGATCAGTATACAATGCAACAAGCTAAAACAAACAGCGACAGAACCATCAACCTTTTCAGGCTTCAACCAGGGAAGGTTCTGGGTTCAGATAGTTTGATTACAAATCTAGCAATTAATTTTAAATAAATAGAGTGATGCTGGATGGTAGCAGATTCAATGTTGTTCTAGCTTCTGCAACAAAACAATTAATCAACTTACTAGTATCCTCATGGTTAACTTTTCGCCTTCAAGTACAGGAACCAAGCTGCCGGAGACAAATTTACCAACATGAGGGGCCAGAGAAGACCTGCACCGCAGCAGCATTTTTTTTTTTTTTCCTAACTCAGTTCATGTATTTTTATTTATTTATATCAAAGTAATTGAATATAAAAAACAACAGCCTAGCTAGAGGTAGAAAGGATGAGGGGATGGCTGAGTTAGGATTTTCTGTAATACTTAAACAGCTTTCAGAAACGGAAAGGAACAAGAAAATTAAAGGAGCATGCCTTGATTGGTCGGCACAGAAGAAGGTCCTATATTCACCACCACTGTCCTTGGAAATGTAGAAGTATACAGGTGTTTGCTCGGCTAGGCTGTCCTCTGCCAGAACCAAGATGCCGAAGGGTCCCAAGGTGCCTCTTCCGGCAGCTCCACCACCCACGACGCAGTTGTAACCAACAATGTCATCTCTGGTGGCCCCTTTTAATGCCTTACCGTCTATCTCAAACTCGGCACTTATGTCCAACTGTTACCATTGCCACAGGACAAGAAGCTTATCAACTGAAGTCAATGCAATAAATTAAGTAATTAATTAAGCTAAACAGACCTGTGTCGCTGTGCCGACGTCGAGTGGCACGACTGTTCCAGGTCCGACTACCACTTTGTTAAATTCCTTAAGATTCGATCTCAAGTTCTCCACCTCCTCCACTGGCCATTGAAGTAGATTGCTCCTAGTCTTCTGGTCAAACAGCACCACCCTTGGAATGCTCTGTACGAACGTCAAAGTCATCATGTACATGTAAAATTTTTTCATAAATCCATTGGTCTAGCTAGTTCAATTCTAATAGCTAGCTACACTGAAATAAAAAGAATTACAGTACCTGAACTGATGCCCAGCCCTTCTTTATGTCGTCGTCCTCGCTGTCGCTCTCACCAATCCAACCCCACAACACTCTTCTCTGCTTGTTTTGATCGTAGAATGTCTTGGAAGCATAATACTTACCATAATCATAGCGCAACCCAAATCCCACATCCGCCATTTCATTGTCTGGGATCCATGTATCATTCTCTACGTAGTAAGTTCCGAGCGCGTAGTAATCTATCTTAGTGTTGTCGAGGCTGGCCTTGAGCACATGCTTCACTCCAGGCCAATTGTCCGACGTGTTCAGGCCTTTCTTTTCCGTGGTTGAGACAGGATAGAAGTCCACGCATTCCCACATTCCGGTTTCGGGAACGGCATGGAGCAGTCCATCCAAAAGCTCGTAGGTGGTGAAGTTGGTGGTATGATACACTAGAGAAATGCCGGTATCGTTGATCTTGGAGCCGATAGCAACGCGCCAATGGCCGTCGGGACCGAACCAGGCGGTGGTGGGATCTCGGAAGTCCAAGTCGCGAATATGGGGCGGTGGAACCAGGATCGGATTGCCGGGATACTTAACCCAGTGGATGAGACGAGGATCTGAGGGGTCGGCCGGGTAGGCCAGGTTCTGGACCTGAACCTTGTCTTTGGTGAAGCCGGTATAAAGGACGACGATAGAACCATCGGGGAGCAGCGTGGCCGAACCGGTCCAGACACCGTTGATATCGTACCATTCATCAGGGACCATGGCAAAAGGAAGATTCTCCCAGTTGATGAGGTCCTTTGAGATGGCATGGCCCCACGTTATGTTGCCCCACACTGCACTCTCAGGGTTGTATTGGTAGAATAGGTGGTACCATCCATTGTAATACATTGGCGCTGCAACGTAACATTTCCTCGGGTCAGACAACACATTTCTATTCCAATACATTGGCCCATTTTTTTAGTTTTACATATATATATCTAAACATACTGTTGGAGCCTGGGACGTTTAGATGGCTGATCAACTCCGTCCAATTGGAATTGTTGGGGGCAAATAGAAGTATGGAACTAGGGCCACGGTACCTTATTGTTTCGGATTAAGTTGGCTATTATACCCCTCAAGGCCTCAATTATTAACAAGTTGTTATAAGTGGCTGAATGATATTTAAAACTTTTCAACTGTCCAATTTGTAATTTGATGTTTGTGGCACCTCCCATAATTGTATGGACAATAGTCAACAATACCCTCAGAATAAATTTCCTTCAGCCAAAGCCTAAATTGAGGGTGACTTTGTGCATATAATAATAAAAAAAGGTGCCATAAACGGGTAAAGTGGAGTTTTAAAAAGTTTAAAATTGTCATGTAAACAATTTTCAAACACTAAAACTGTAAGTGTAAGTTAATAGCTAAATCCAAGTATTGACCAAAACCCAGGTGACCTATATGTAATAAAGCCATAAAGGGATTCAAATAAATAATATGCAATTCCAGAAAGTAGAGATCTGTGCTGTTCAGAGGATTTACCATTAGGATCTGGAGCAAAACATAAGAAGATTCCGCCGCGATTGGATCAGAACAGTGAGAACGGAACGGCAAAATTCATGTCAGTATGAGATGAGAAACAGTAAACAAAAAAGAAGAAAATATTGGGTAATTGAGAGAGACAGAGAGAGAAAGATGGGAAGTTGGGAACCCACCATTCATCCAGTTCTTTTCGGGTTGAAAATGGTAAGCCGTTCTCTGCCAAGACAACATGGGTTGGGTCCATGGATACGTGACTCCTCCTTTGTTAGAATAGAGACGGAAAGTCTTCTCCGACACCCCTTCCAATACCCCACGTGATACCCCCACAGGTGTAGAAGATGGAAGTGAGTGATGATGATTCCTTTCCATTACATCTGTTAATGGCTCTTGTGATCTTTGAACACAGAGAAACACCATTACCAAAGCTAAAACAAAGATTCCACTCAACAATATAGATGATATCACTTTTATCGGTCTCCGGCCAGGCACCGGAGTTCCCTCTTGTTCAACTTCATTGTGCAGAGGGTTGTAAGGGTATGAGACAGCACGTTCGAGGTCGGGACAGATCCGGAAGGGATCGGTATACATGGTGATGGTGGACGTCGTGACAGTAACGGTGATGCTGATGCTGATGGTGATATTCCTACCAGAACCTACCTATTGTGCATATATTTATATATGTTAGAGAGAGAAGCTAGGTCGATGAATTAGAGAATGTGTCAGATAAGGAGGTGGTCTGCAGATCCTCATTCGTCGTTTGATGCATCCACCTTTTACTGGGACTGGGTCTATGGGCGAGGTGTTATGTGGTTGGTTAATTTTCGTGCTTGATTGGAACCGAGAGAGACACAGAGTATATGTTCCGGTGCTCGGGGCACGTTTGAGTAATCGGGTTTTTTCTGACTTTTTCTTTTCTGGCTTTTGATTTTTGAGCGAGTAAAATACAAAAGAGTTGCGTGGCTTGTCCATATGGGGAACGGAAAACGTGGTTGTTATAGCTTATAGGGATTCAAACGCTATCCAATTGTCTGAAATCTGAATTCCAATTAATTCGAATTAGATGCCATGCCACTAAGGTTGATCTCATCCGTTTATAATTAGGTATTTAGGTACCATTAACTCGTATAAGCCCTTCCTATCATATCATGTCTTTTGGACATTAGATTTTTCCTTGGATCAAAATCAAATATGAATGCACTCCTACCATCTTATACTCAAACTTCATAATATTATATCTATTAATAAATTTGGTTATTTTCAATTAATTTTATTCATTAAATATAATATCAAGGCCATTTTTAATTCACTTTATGAATTATATACTAACAGGGCCTGTACGGTGCAGACTTTGTTATGCGGAACTTGATCAAAAGGAGGTCGATCTTGATGTTTGCATGCATTTGATGCATTAAGAAAATAATATTTTTTCTTAATTTTTACAATTTTACTTTTATAACTAATTTATTCAAGGTTAAAACACATATTCTATCAACCAACATATAAACAGTTTAATATTTTATCTTCAATTTTATGAAGGTTATATTATCTATGAAGTTCTAAATTATTACTATTATAATTGGTAATTATCCGTGTCAAATATAATTGGGTCTAATAAAATCAAACCCAATTATTATCACAATTAATAATTGGTTCAATTTTGGATCCGGTCTTGATTAATGATCCGGAGATAACTGGTACATAGTGCCTTAAACCAAACCTGACCCACTGGCAGCTATAGATTCAAATGGGGGATTCAATGACACCCCACAGAGCCGGTGAGATCACATCGGTGCCCCCACAGAGCACACCCCACGGGCACCCTACAGTACATCCAAACCGTACATTGGGAACATCTCCCAATGATGTTCCCAATGCACGCTCAGATGTGCCTGTGGAACGCAGATGTGAATTCTGATCCGGTCCCGCTATATTTTTTAAAACTTTGAAATTTTAATTCCATCATTTAAGTTATCTAATTAGTGATAATACAACATCAACTAAATTAATAAAATAATTTTGAAAATTTAAAATTATTTATTTATTGAAGTTTTTTATTTTCCAATCATTGTATTAATTTCTCTATCAGTACTGAGTTGTTAGAGATTTCTAAAATTATTAAATTTTAATAACTTATATTATTCTTTTCTGTTTGGTACTATTTCGAATAAATTGAATTAATATGCATACTGTGTTAAACAAAGTAACATTGAAATATATGGATCAAGAAAAAAGGTCACGCGCAACTTGTTTTCCATCATCTTCTTTAGACGAATATGAAAACAGGTTCATAATTATTCAAATCGTTTGATCAATAAAACGGCAAAAGAAAAGGTGTCAAAATAATATTTCAAAATGTCAAATACCCCTATCTTATGCATCAATGCCCACCTGTGAATTAGTATTAATTCCGAGCTGGCGTCTACCCCAACTGTACTTTGGGCTTATGAATTCTGATGCTAGGTTGAACCGTCATTCTCCCTAAAATTTATATACACTCCAATTGTTGGTTTAATGAAAAAGCCGTCGGGGTTAATTCCACACAAAATGCATCTCATATCGATTTCACAGCACATCCCACCTTGTATTAGAACAATACGTAAATACGGAGGAGCAGATCTCATGAGAAAAAGACAAATTGATTTGTTCAAAGAAGAAATCATATTGAAGAGAAACAATAGTTCCTTTTAAAGACCAAATCTGATAGTGAATTCTGTTTGAAGAAATCAGCATATGTTAAGTAGCTCTGTCCCCCATTTATGTCACCATTTAAGATTATTCAGGATACCATGCATGTGGAAAATAACACTCAAAATAGAGCATAAAACACAGAACCAAAATCTAATTGTATGATACTTGATTTTACCTTACAAAAGCACAAGCACTTCAGTACCTGAATTCACGGAAAAGCACCCGAGTATCCTATACTTTAGGGTCAGTCTCACTTTAGTACCCAAAATTCAAAACACAGTATTGCAATATTTAAACTATATTATCTGTATCATAAGATGACATGTGCGAGTAAATTTTTCAAAAATGTCAAAACTACTCTTTTTAATATTTTTTAGACAATTGTACATTGATTGTCTTCCCCATGGGTGGCAAGAATTCTAACATCACCCCTTATTATGGATTCAATAATTGAATAAGAAAACGATTACAACGATGGCTATCTAAATCCCTCTTCTTTGGCAATAGCATCTTTAATGACATTTTTTTTTTATAAACATGGCTATTTTGGTCACTTCAAAATTATCTTTCTCTTGCCTATTCAAAACTCAAAGGGTATTTATATACTTTCACAAGCCATCTAAGGTTAATATTTTTGGACTAAACTGACAATTTTCAAGAATTCAGATATTATAGTGGCAAACTTTGAAGTTTAGGTATTAAAGTAAGACTGGTTCCAAGGTAATTTCCACCATCTTTAATAAGCAATTTACCCAAAAAAAAGAAAAAAAAAAATAATCCTTATTGGCAACATCAATCTTTGATTTTGATCATGTCTATCTTTGTTCTCTTAATTTCCACCATCAATGACCCAAAAATGATGTGAACAAACATTTTTTCTGCAATACCTCTAACTGACCTCAAAATTAGCACTACAAGTTTTAAAATGGCACCTCTGTAATTTCTAGTATATCTTTTAGAAGTGAAACCATTGACACCACCACATGCATGTCTTTTATATAGGGGTGGATTTAAGCCGAGCCAAACCAAATACTTGGTTATTCGAGTTCGATTCGAGCTAGAGACTTGAGATCAAGCTCGGTTTGGTTCATAGCTCATAAGTTGGAGCTTAACTATAAGCAAGGTGTTTTTTTTGAAAAAAAATATATATATAAAATTATTTTTTATTTTTCCGACAAAAAATAAGAATTATAAAAATTATTTACTACTATACATAATTATGTATGTATATATATATATATAATAAAAATTATTTATTTAATAATAGGCTCGAGAGTGGAGCTTCATTGGGCTTGAGTTCAACTCGATTAACAAACGAGCCTATATATCAGGCTCGAATTCAACTTGAAGCTCATTTTAAACCGAGTCGAACCAAGCTTGAATAGCTTATAAAAGGCTTGGCTCATGACCACCCCTACTTTTATATATTGGAGTCGATCTCAAGAATCTAAACGATGCTTCCAAGAATCTAACGACCCCAATTTCTGTCAACATGAACAAAAAAAATGGTAAATTACAAAGGGCCACCCTATACCTCCTCGAACTTTTTACATTGTGATAAATTCTCCTTTTGCCGTTAAGTCAGATAATGGAAGTTATTAAATTATCAATATACCCCACTAAATTCTTTTTTTATTTTCTTTTTCTTGCCCATTTTCTGTTAAAACCCAACTAACCCAAAAATATATCATTGTCTGAAAAAGAGTTGTGCGCCACTGCTCTCACTTTTTATTTTCTGGTAGAAACTAGAAACACCATGACCAGGCGTCATGGCGTGGCGTGCTTGTAGTGTGCCTGAGAGCCAGGCCTGAACCTCAAATTCTCAATCAAAGGCTGGTGACGGTGGGAGAGGATGGGTAGTTTGCACAATTGCATCGCAAGATCGAGCATTAACCTAACAGGTACCTGAATAGAAGTGGCTCTTAATACCCCACCAATTTGGGTCTTTTTTAATCAAGTCCTGCCTGAAGGTCATTTCTTCTAAAAGACACTTGCAAATTAATCTGTGTTACGTACCCTTTTCACTTTTTCAGAGATGAAAATTGATAATGCAACTCCCTCGAGAAATAACGCAGGAGCGCCACTCAAAGAGGGCTCAGGATAACAAGATCACTGAAGAGATGAATTTCATTAAATGTCGAATACCCGTCCTTGTTGGTTTATCTCTCATGGCCATTACAAGGAAATGATTTGCAATAATTACAATTAGTGATCATAATGGCAATGATTCTCCATTCTCTCTTATCACCCCCTTAACTACAGCCTTGTCCTCAAGGATGATGTTAAGAAACTGATGACAAATGTCTCCTCACCTCTTCCTAGTGGCATTTCCTACTGCAAATAGCTGTCTAAATGCATATATGACAGCTAACTTAAGAGTAGGCATACTGAAATCCACAGCAAGAGATGCTCCTTCGTTCAAACATTTCAACTTCCTCTATTGTTTTACCGAGTAACCATGTAATCATCAGTGAGCTACTGCACTCTAGAGTTCTCATCAAACAATCCTCTTCAATCGGACCATTTTTCCCCTACAAGCTGATTGGAAAGGATTGAACATGGACACTTGCACAAACAAAACCTTGTTTTAAAACATAATTCTGAACTTATCCCCCAATTGGTTCCATTAATTGCATTGAAAGAGGCAATAAATGGTCGAATTGAAAGCTCCCCCTCCTTCCTCAGGGAACTACCAACCATGACGATAACATTCATTTTGGTGCATGCTCCAACGAAAATGGATATAGCAACCATATTGATGAAGGAAGATTTGGCCCGACCTTTTGACCATCCAATACGTGGCAGAAGCAACAGCTCGGCACGACAGTACGCTCGAGGCTCAAACTCCGAGAAGAGGAACCAGCAGTCCGAGCTCCCCAAAAGGAGCCCAAACTCCCCCTTTGACCCCGAGCCTTACGAACTGGCCCACCCCAGGGCAGTTCGAGCCACACCTCTACCCGAACTCAAGACTTCACCTCGCACACCACTCCAGCACTTCGGCTCCAGGCTGCCGAACTGAACAACTGTACCTGACACCAAAGGAGTCTGTATCCTGAGGCGGCGCACCTGACTGAATTAGGACCTGACGCTTGACAGCCGCACTTCAACGGCCACCTGCCACCACCACCTCCAGTCACAGAGACGGCTCCGACAAAGAGAGCAGTGGCGGTTGTCTGCCCCAACAGAGGTGATGGCACCCAAACTGGCAGAAGTGCAGAGGTAATGATACCCGACCTGACAGGAGCTTGGGAGTGAGTGCGCGAAGTGGTTATAAAAGGCTCACTTCCCCCCAAGAGGGAGGTATGTGAACTTTGCACTATCCGGTTTATTATTTTGCCTTTGAGAAGATACTAACTTGAGCTTCGGAGCACTCTCACTGGGTTCCTCCCCAAAGATACTCGCTTTCTTCCCCGTTTTCAGGCACCTTCCGCTCCAGCCAGAGGCAAGATCGTCGACAGCTAGGACCGGCCAGATTGCGCTCCATCACATTCCTTTAAGAATAGGAAATTCATCATCTATCAATTTCACTTTCACTTCATAATCCAAAAAGATGGATTTCTGTATCAAACTTTCATTTAATGCTTTAAGACAACCATAGAAAGCTTTTGTATCATCAGGGAAATTGCTTGTAAATGTTACCCACTCTCTCTCCTCATCAATGTTTCTTAATGGGGCAAAATGTTTCATAGACTCCATAATGCGGAGGAACATATATTTGATCTCATTTTCCTCGATGCTTTCATAACTGTTGGACTCCATTTCTTCTCTTCCCAAAGTCTTCCTAGTTCCATACTTTATGGTTATGTTTTCCTGTAGCACTTGTTTGTTGTCTGTTGGAGACAAATCTTCTATAAAGACATCAATCCTCACCTGAGTGACAATCTTAGCATACTGTGCCTTGCCAAAAGCTGCTTCATCCAAAACGCCGTCATGTTCAACATTGGCACTGTGAACATCTTCCTTCCTCATCTCTTTCTCTCTCCAGAATGTCAATGCATATCCTATCTTTGTTTGTTTCCCATCCTTGTATTGTCTCTGCATTATAATCCTTTGGCCTAGTCAGCCTCCAACTGGTTCTAACTGCACTCTGGTCATCAGATGTCAATTCCAATGCAAAAACTCCTTTATTTAGAAACCAAACTATAATGGATGGCTCCTTACGCATTGCAGAGACATGTAGCACCGTGTAAGCTCTGGCACCCCTAAAGTTGACATCAGCCAGCCCCAGATCAAGTACCTCTGCCACAACCTTGGGGTCACAGGAGGCAGCAACATAGTGAAGAACATTGGCATCATCCAAGGTGATCCCTAATTCATTTAGAAGACATTTCACCAGTTTGACATCATCAGAATCTAAAGCATTGTGGATTCCTCTGATGTTCTTTCACATACTGGGTCCACATCCATAGCAGAAGCCTTATCTAGCTGAGATTTGAGATGGAAAGATTTAATATCCATTTTGACTTCATTAGGGAGCTTTTCCATAGAGATGCTATCAAGGTCTGATCGTGCTACTCTTTGGACACAATGATCAATGAGACGATTTGATTGGCAATATGGAAAAGCCACCAAAAGAATTGGGATTACAACTTCCACAAAAGCCTTTTCCACAAAGATGAGAAGAAGACGCTTACCAAAAGGCACCAAATCAGACGTGTTATTGTGGTTTACCCTCTTTCTGAGAGGAACCTTTTGTTTTTGTGAAAGGCTCGTGGAAGAATCTACTCTTGGCGGCCAAAATGCATCGGTGTACACCCATGGTGTTTCCCTCAATCTATAACCTCTGCATCAATGTTGTAGACAAATCCATAATCAATCCGGAGCTGTCCCATGTTAGAGCTGAGCATGTCCAAACTAATGATATCAAGATTGACTCCTGGTTCAGGATTGGTTGAAGCACATAAGTTATAGCTGCTTGAACCATTTGATAGATGGGAAGACGAGGTAAAACTCAAGGAAAATGATGGCTCTGACGAAATTGCCATAGTCCCTACTATATAATCTCCCTTTAATTGATCTTCAAGGAAATGCTTCTCCTTCTTGATGAGACAGTAGATTTCTCCACTGACCACATGTAGAGGAGTCCCACTCCAAGTGTGAGCTGAAACAATGGATGCAAATAGGGCCAGACGGGATGGCAAAAAACCCTTATTTCACATGATTTTGCAAATACGGCGAATGGGATAGACTCTCGGTTTGGGTTGAGGTTTTGAATTGCCACCGAAGTTTTTGAAGAGATAGTGTGTGAATGGTTTGTGTTGGGTCCAGGGTCGAACTTAGGGCATGGTGGGAAGAAGATGAAGAGATGGAACGTAGTGCTAGGGTTTTGCCCAATGGAAACTTGGGTTTTGACATTAGGAACAGAGGAGAGGATGTCCGTATTGGTTCTGGTTGCCAAAATTGAAGGAGAGGATTGAGACCTAGACTCGAGAGTGGCCTGAAAGTGCAGAGCTCCATTACTGGCAACGTAGCCGGATGACAAATAGATGGAAATAAGGAAGAAGGGTGGGATGTAGAGAATAGAGAAGGGGTGAAGTTGACGATGGGTGGAAGGGTGGGTACTTTTTTGTCATCTAGCAGGGGAACGATGACCGGAGGATGAGGGTTGGAAAGTTCTTGGTTCTTATTAGTGTAAGGGGTGAGGGCCCTTACACTATCCTTCGACATCGTCACCGCTGATTCAAAAGATGCTGCAAGATTTGGTGGTGGGTTTGAAGTAACAACACCCTTCAACAACCCTTCCAATGGAGTCTTCGCCGCTGTTGCTTCATCCACCAGAGTTAGAATCTGTTTGAGCTTGTCTTCAATTTCTGCCATTTGAGCTAAGATTTGAGAAATGGTTCTTCTCGATACAGCTAAGACGAGCTTCGAAATTTGCTCTTCTTGAATCCATAAAATCAATCGGCCCTGATACCATTTGTTACGTACCCTTTTCAGAGATGAAAATTGATATGTAACTTCCTCGAGCAATAACGCCGGAGTGCCGCTCAAAGAGGGCTCAGGATCGCAAGATCATTGAAGAAAATGAATTTGATTAAATGTCGAATACCCTTCCTTATTGGTTTATCTTATTTATATAGGCTCATAGCCATTATAAGGAAATGACTTGCAATGATTACAATTAGTGATCATAACGGCAATGATTCTCCATTCTCTCTCATCAACTCTAATGGTCTCCAGGAGTGCCCATGGCTTTTACGTAAATACCCATGCCAGTCTCGTACGCGTCAGCAGTAGTAAGGGGACTAAGCTTTTCATCCCGCTGGAAGATTAAGGCTCGTAACAATCTGCAATAGGTACATGTTCATTACGATATGCGTAAGGGCGTTCATTGAATGGAAGCCATATTAATCTAACAAGGTTTTTATTTTAATGTGAATAGAAAAATATAATTATCGAACATAACATCATTGATAATAATGAAGAAGAACAACAAAAAGGTGACGAATAGGGCTTTGTTCTAATCTAGTAGGGCTCTGTTTAAATCTACTATAGAGTATTTAGTCTAGTAGAGCTCTACCGAATAGATTATCATGAAGAAGAAGAACAAAAAATGAAGAACAAGAAGATAAGGGACCTACCAGTTTGTCTCACACAATCTCAACCTTAACCCTTAGCAATTTTGCCTTCTACTTATTTTCTGGCGCACCAGTACAGCGGGAGTAGCATCTACGGCACACCTGTAGAGCGAAAACAGAGTGGTAGGCTCAAACTCTCAATCTCGGTCTCTCCTGAGTCCTGTCTCAGACTCTAGTTCGAAACTTGTGTCAGAACACCAATCCAACCTAATTGAAGTTCTAAGCTCTGAGGGAGATTACTTTGGGAGAGAGACAACAGAAAGAAAGAGAAAGAAAGAGAGAGAAGCTCTAAGCCCTGAGGGATATCACTTTGAGAGAGAGAGAGAGTGTGTGTGACAGAAATAAAGATAGAGTTTGGAGTTTTAAAAGCCTTGGAAATGGTGTGATAGCAAGCTGGGTTTCTCGGATGCCAACTTATACAAATACAAACACATGTAGAGAAGAAACAAGCCACAGAAATTTCTGTAACATGGCAACTAGCTATTGTAGGATCTTCCTAATCATTTTCATGTTTATTGGTTTTCTTGTTACTGCTTTTCTGTTGGTTCCGCTGTCTCAATATCGATTTCATCTGAAGTGAATGGATGGCTTCAGGCAAATCAGACTTTCCGATCGAGGGGTGAGTTGCAGAAGTTGAAGAGGATTAAAGCTCTACTCGGGGCAATCAATAAGCCTGCCATCAAGACAATTCAGGGTTTCTATGAGAATAAAAAGATTTGAATTTTTTGTTGGTTCTATGGAGAAGACAATGAACTTCAGTGGAGAAGACAATGAACAGTGGAGAAACAATTTCAGTAGTTAAGTTACATGGAGAAGACAATGAACATTGCAAAGTGTGATGATTTCATAAATTAAAAAAAGGGGTAAAATAAATTAGAAAAGGGTGAGTTTGGGCATTTAGAAAATTTTAGACAGTTGAATGAGAATCTTTTTGGAGTTAACTGACGGAACGTTAACGGAGGGGTGTCTTTGTCTAACGGCTAAAATTCAGGGGGTCTTTGTTACAAATTGAAGTACAGGGGTTTTTTATCACTGACCCTATAGTACAGGGGGCTCTTTGTAAATAAGCAAACTTGGCTTCAAATAATTCTGTTAACCATCTCCTAATAGATCAAAACCTATGGTGATTAACTAGGAGTTTTTTATGTTTCAAAGAAAAAAAGGTGTATAGATTGAATTGGGATCATTGCAACCAAGCACGGCTTTAGGGCGGAAAACATATACTCCAATGTATTGATGCAAGAAACATCTCCCGTATTTGTATGTTACTATTCATAGGAGACGTTCAATTATACATCGGAAAATGCCAGTAGAGCTTTCTTAGGTCTGTCTGGCGGGGAAAACTTCTGTTAACTCAGCAGAGAGACTTGCATGCAAAGGGAGAGACAGGAATTTCTCAATAAGGAAGAAAGTAGCATGGAAAGGAGTTTGAAAGCGCTTCGAAACAAATGTAGAAGGCGCTTTACGGCAAAGCTATTGCAGACAGAAGGATGAATGCCTATGGTATCATTCAGAAGATCAGAAACTTCTGGGCGAATGGCAACTATGAGGTGAAATGGTTGGAAGGCGATTTATTGTGGATAAGTTTCAAAAAAGAGAAGGAAATGAAGAAATTTCTAAAGTAGGAACCTTGGCTCGTAGATGGTTATCCACTGCTGCTGAGAAAGTGGAGCCCGAACATCCCATTAGATCAGGTGGGTTTTAAGGAGATGTGTATTATAGTGCGCATTTTGAAGGCACCAGTTGATAAAAGATGCTGGGGTTGGAGCGCGAAAATGGTTTTAGTAGCCGGCGAACCATTGAAGGAGGTAGACGAAGAAGAAATCTCAGATGAGGATATTCTGGAGGAGGTGGAGCCAATGTGGGACAGGTGTGGGATTATTGGCCATGAGGAACAAGTTTGTCAAAAGGTTTCCAACATGCAAATGATGAAGGAGCTTGCAGGTAGACTAGCTGTGCATAACTTGAGTACTGAAGGGGGTTTAGTAAGTTATGGCCCTTCTCTCAGAGCGTCGCCGGATAGAAAGGAGTTCAAGTTTATTAACCAAGCAGGTAAGAAGGCGGAGCAGAGTAATGCCAATTTGCCGACTAGAGTCTTGCATGCAGGAGAAACGGAAAGGAACCCAGTAATGGAGCCTGAAAGGAATCGAACAAGCTTGGGAATCACTGTGGCAGGGGAGGTTTCACTCAAACATGTCAAAAATCGCAGTGAGAGACCAAACTTGAGCGGTTCTTGTCGCAAGAGCCTGTTCCAGGAGGACACCAGTGCTAAGCTAGGAAGCCGAAACCTCTTCCCGGCGGAGGGGATATTCACGGTGATCACCTCACCGGAGAAGTCATGACAGCAGCTGGTGACTGAGAAGGAAGTTGACAATGAAGATGATGGGTTGGCTGGCAGAGGGGGGAGCTCGAAAGGCGGTCTACTGTAGATGGGGGCGCATCAGTCACAGAGTGAATGGCTGCGTGTCCACTACAAACAGGGAGTGGAAGATGACATGGAAAATACTATACTGGTAAATGAAAGACGTGGCACTGATGAGCTGGATAGAACCAGTTTGGGAGAAAGAAAAAAAAAGGAAAAGGCAAAGCTTTAATGAGGTTCTCCGAAAATGAAATTTTATTTAGACACTCGAGAAAAAGAGGAGCGGAGGTGTGGTGATTAGGGAGCTTGAAGATACAAATTCGGATTCGGACTTTAAACTAGACCGAGTGGCGAAGAAGCTGAAATTAGCAAGAAAAGGGGATTGGTGTAGACCAGGAGTGGACTGGGAGAATCAACAAGCATCTAAAGACTGGGAGGAGGAAGAAGATTGTGATATTGATGATTTGCTAGTGGATAATGTAGAGGATCAAGGACTAAATGAAGAGGAGGAGGATGATAAGGAGGTGGCTCCAGCGGATATGGAATTGGATGCCATGAGCTGTGTCATGAGGAGAATGGGGCATAGTGATCAACACTTTGAAGAGGTAAGGCTCTGCTCTCATTTTGTGAATTCTTCAGTAAATAGCACTAACATCATAGCACATTCGAATTGGGCAAGGACTTATTTTTTGCTTACTTCTCATTTGATCTTAGTTAAAGGCAAGCTCAAAAGAGTAGGGGGCAGACTAAGGAGTAGAAGTGTGAAAAATCTTGTCTCTAATTTTGATAACAGAAAGGAAATTAATAGGAACCAATTACAATTTAATGATTTGAAATTAACAAAAGTTAATGCTCGGCGGATCAAGCCTGCTCCTCTCAGGGTGAGAAATTCTGCCATTAGGAAAAAAGGAATAAAAATGAAGGATAAGTTGATTTTAACTGTAGGGGTAGAGCTAGGGGGTTCAAAAATAGATTGTTTGTAGTAAGTTTTGATTCCCTTGTCTTTAGTCCAAAGGTAGAAACTCACCACATTATAGAAGCAGGTTTGATTTCGGTGATGGTCAATAAGGAAAATAAGTGGGTTAGGGGTTCTGTCCCACAACAGACCCCAGATAAAAAATAGGAATTTTAAGCTGGAATCTACCCTGACAATTTGTGCTCTAAGAGAGACCTGCATTAACACAGGAGCAGATGTTAGTTTTTTAATGGAAACTAAAGCTACCTTTTTAAAATGCAAAAAAAAAATATATATGTTAAGTGGGTTAAGGACTAGAACGGCTAGGGGGTAGATTCTGTAGGCCTTCTGGAAAAAGGAGGTGGAAGGTGTAAAGTTCTTTTTGCTAACAAAGACATTATACATGTTAAATTTACCAATCAGGGGGATTGTTCTGGCACTGCTCCTTCATTTATGGAGAGCCAAAAAGATGCCAAAGAAATATTTTCTTGAACAAGTGGAGTAACTTAGCTAAGTTTGTAACAATCCCTTGGGCTTGTATTGGGGACCTCAACTTCATTTTACACAATTCTGAAAAGGAAGGAGGAAGAATCTACAATGAATCCCAACTTCTGAAATTTTGGAGTTTCGTAGAGGATTGTGGTGTTTACAGGAAGTTCAAAGTGAGGGCCCAGCTTTCACTTGGTCAAATAAAAGGGAAGGGAATAGGTTCATTAGGGCCAGACTTGATAGGGTGGTCTGTAACTCTCAATGGCAAAACTAGTTTGCAAATTTCAGGGTTAAAACAATGGTTACCCTAGGCTTAGATCACTTCCCAATATTACTAGAAATTGTTTCTGGGAACCATAAAAGGAGGAAATTTTTTAGATTTAAGGAAATGTAGACAGATCATGAAGATTTTCAAAGGCTGCTAGAGAAAACTTGGGGGATAAGCAGAAAGGGATCCAGTCAACTGGAGTTGGTAGCAAAATGTAGGGCTTTGAAAGATCACCTTTTGGAAATGTGAGGAGGTGAGCATATTTATAAAGAACCTATTAGCCTTTCTACTTCTATTTATAAAATCATAGCAAAGATTTTAGCTAATAGGATCAAACCATTATTAGGAAGTTTGATAAGTGAAAACCAAAGTGCTTTCACTCCAGGCAAATACATACAGGACAATATTCTAGTAACTCATGAAGTTATACATTTTATGAAAAACACCAAAGGAATAACTCCTTGGATGGTTCTTAAACTTGATATGAGCAAAGCCTATGATAGGGTGGAGTGGAGCTTTTTGGAGAAAACTATGATAAAGATGGGGTTTGAAGCAAAGTGGGTAAGTTGGGTCATGAAATGTGTAACTACAGTTTCTTACAGAGTCTTGGTAAATGGAAACCCTAGATGAAAGTCTGTCTTCAAAGCTCACAAAGCTAGCTTCCCAAAAGAAAATAAATGGCATTTCAATTATCAGAAATTGTCCAATTGTCTCTCATTTGTTTTTTGCAGATGACAGTTACATATTTTCTAAAGCAAAAATGGGGGATGGGCAAAGTATGTTGGATGCTCTCAAATCTTATGAGGAGGCCTCTGGACAACAGGTACATTTCTCAAAATTTGAGGTTTTTTCAGTAGAAATTTACATCATAAACTCCAAAGGTTATTGGCAATATTTCTAAAAATGAAAAAGTATAATCTCCCTCTATTTACTTAGGACTCCCCACAAAAATTGGAAAATCAAAGAAAGCCCTCTTCAATTTTCCAATTGAAAGGGTTGGAAGATTACTTTCTAAGTGGCATGAATCTCTACTATCTCAAGCTGGAAAAGAAATATTGCAAAAAGTAGGGGCCAGTGCCATCCCAAATTATACCATGTCCTGCTTTCTTCTTCTGAAGGAGGTGTGTAATGAGCTAAAAAGAATCCAAGCTAGATTTTGGTGAGGGGGGATCAAAGGAACATAAGAAAACTCATTGGGTATGCCGGGAAGTTCTCAGTAAAAATAAGTGTGCATGAGGGTTAGGGTTCAACCTGGCGCTGCTAGCAAAGCAAGCTTGGAGGATATGCAATGATGAGAATAACCTTTGGGTAAAGATTATTAAGGCTAAATATCTATAAAGAAGAAACTTCCTGACTGATAAACTGCCTACCAAGGGTTCTTGGGGTTGGCAGAGTATGGTAGCAGCAAGAGAGGTCCTTCAGAAAGGAGCTTGTTGGGCAGTAAATTCTAGAACAAAAGTTAGAAATTGGGATGACCCATGGTTAGATCAGATAGAACCCTTTAGAATTATGGGCCCTAGACCAAGTAACCCAGTTAAAGACCTGATGGATGAGAATAGTAGAAGTTGGAAAACTAGACTGGTTGAAGAGAATTTTGGAGAGGCTATTGCTAAAAACATTCTGAGTGTAAACCTAGCTAGGGAAAACTAGGAAGACAAGCTTAAATGGACCTATCACCCAAAGGGGATATACACTGTTAAAACTGGGTACTATGCTTTAGTCTCAAACTGTAGCAAACCATCAATTGGGGATGCAAAATCTGACAATGTAGGAAGTATGGGGAAGAAACAGTGGGCTGAAATCTGGAAAGCTAAAATTGATCCAAAAATAAGAAATTTCATTTGAAAACGTTCACAAAATGCATTAGCTGTGAAAGAAAACCTCTACAAAAGAAAGCGTTCTAATGATAGCAATTGCCCAATCTATCTACAACAAACTGAATCCATTATACACTACTTATTTGAATGTGAGCATGCCAAAGCAACCTGGTTCAAATCGCATATGAATTATTTGGGATTTAGGGGAGGACCTATCACTTCTTTCAATCAGTGGCTCTCGGCTTGGTTGGATTTGCGCTTAAAAGACAAAAGACAGAAAGGATGAACTACTTTCATATTCTTTTCTATTATTACGGAATATCTGGAAGGCTAGGAATTGCAAAATTTTTTAAAATACAGATTCATTACCTAGAGTCGCCCTAGTTGTATCTTACAGGATGTAGAGAGAGAGTGATGATTTCCCAAGCAAAATTGCGAGATTCTTTTCTTAAACATTCAAGCCTTAGAAATCAGCGTATTACTTTTTGGGAAGCACCAAAAGCAGGGAAACTTAAGATGAATGTAGATGGGAGCTTTTTGTGTCCTGGGAATTCAGGTTTTGGTGCAGTACTAAGGAATGTTGATGGAACAATGATAGCAGCAGTTTTTGTCAAATCAACAGCTTCATCTCCCATTCAAGCTGAAGCGATGGTGATCCTCAACAATTTAGAAGTTTTGAGTATGTATAAGGAAGAAGATATATCAATGGAATCTGATTGCCAAACTCCGGTGCAGGCGTTGAAGTTAAGAAACTTTGATATGGCTTTGGATGAAAACTTTTTGTGCATGAATATCAAATTACTTACTGAAGACTTATCTATTTCTTTTAATCATGTAAATAGATCGTGTAATATTGTTGCAATATGCTAGCTAGAAAATGTCTAAAAGAGCCTGCATTGTTTGTCCATGACCACCTGGGTGGGTCCAAGATATGGCCAACCAAGACTTAATTAGACCTTAACTTGTGTTGTTTTGTTATGTTGCTACTTGTTTTAATATATATTCTCTTACTAGTTTCTACCAAAAAAAATTGGGATCTGCTCCTCACATAGGGTGCCTCACAACGACCTCATAGGCACATCCCACCATGCATTGGAAACATCTCCCGTAAATAATAACACATAAGTGCGGAAGATGTTCCCAATGCACAGTGGGATGTGCTTGTGAGATCATTGTGAGGCGCCCTGTGTGAGGAGCAAATCCAATCTCGTGTAGATCACCTTCTAGCATCATCATCAACTGTATAAAGCTTAAGATTTATAGTCTTAGGGTTCCACATGTTGATCATTAGAATTCCAATGGAAATTGCATATTTGAAGAGGCTCTCTCTAGTTTTGAAAGACAAAAACCAAGATTCTAAGAACTAGTTTAGAAGATTATACGTCTCCAAGAGAAATGGGAATGGGAAAGGGTGTGGAGAAATTTCCCAATATCTCACGTTTCCTTCCTTAGAAATGTGTATGTATTGAAGGCTTTCCAAAATATGGGTGTAAATTAAGTCTAGCCAAATTTTCTTTATTTTGACTCAATTTGACTAAAATAGTATTAGGTTTGAGTTCGAGTTCAAGTTGAACTCTACTTCCTGGTTTGAGCTCGGTTCTTTTAAATATTTGATAAGCTCAAGTTTGACCTGAAAGCTTGAAAATGAGATATCTTTATATTATATTATATTTATTATATTATATATACACATCCATATGTAGGTTCCACTTGTGTCATCTTTGATGAGGCCCATGTCCATGTTTAGGGCATGAAGCTTGGGCTGTTTGGAAAGCCCACAGTCTTGCCCTCAACTTTAATGGCAAATTCATCATCATTGAAGAGGATTTTATGTTGGTTATTGACAATTTGAAGAACCGTGTGGGCTCTCCATGGAGACTAAGAATGATCATCGAAGGTGCAGGTCTTTGATCGAAAGGATTGATGGTGAGGTTGCTTAGTACCACAGCTATCGGGAAGGTAATCATGTAACTGATTGGCTTTCGAATTTTGCTCATTCCAATGCTGTATCTTTTCCATTTCTTCCCAGTCTTGTGCTGATATTTGGGGACGTGTTGCCCCCATTTTGTGTAGCCCCTCTTTTTGGCTTATCAAAAAAAGGGAAAATTCTCGATTAGTACCTTGTACTTTGGGCCTAGTGTCACTTTGATCCCAGAATTTTAAAATGCAACAATTCAGTACCCAAACTTTTAAAACGTGACAATCCAGTATCTACCGTTAACTAGTTGTTAACTAATCGTTAAGTGGCATTTAAAAAGACACAAATGCCCTTCAAGTGTTATTTAATTTTCTTTATCAACCATCTAAACGTTGACAAAAATAACAGTCCCAAATCTTTTCCTTTTCCGTTCAAGAAAGGTGGGGTCATGTTTAAGTGAGCATTCTGGTGATCCCAACTTTATTGAATAGAAAAGGCAAGGATTTCAGATTGTTAATTTTTTGTCAATGTGTGGATGGTTGGTAAAGAAAATTAGGTGACACTCGAAAGATATTTGTGTCTTTTTCAAATGTCACTTAATGATTGATTAACAGCTAATTAACAGTAGGTACCGAATTGTCATGTTTTGAAAGTTCAGATACTGAATCATCACATTTTAAAGTTCAGGAACCAAAGTGGCACTAGACTCAAAGTACAAAGTACTAATCAGAATTTTCCAAAAAAAAAGGGCATGCAACTCGTCGAATCTCGAGCAAATGAGTCAAACCAAAATCCAGATTCCAAGAGTTTTAGACATTATGAGATTCGGATCCATATCCAACATCCAGCAAACAGAATCCCTATGTGATCCTACAAAATGAATCCATTTGGGTCGGACGTCATGCAAAAGTAACCCGCTTTTAAAATTAACCAGATCTTAAGGCATGTAAAAAATATATAGACATCTATTTAAGTTGCCTTCAACTGTGATTAGATTTCTAATAAGTACGTAGAACAAGTATAATATACAAAAATATATAGACATCTATTTAAGTTGTTTTCACATAAACTCATACAATCTAGATCCGGATAAGATCCATAGAAGCTTTGTGCCCATCCTCGTGATAGAACCATCCTTATAGTCTTTTTCAGTCGTGCATTGAGAACATCTTCTCATTAATAAAAACACTAGTGAATGATCCCGTATTAAGTACGGGGAATCAATAATGTTAAATTTACATTATGGAATCAATAATGTTAAATTTACATTATGGAATCAATACTATTAAATTTATATTTATTAATATTTTAACAATTATTAAAATTTCAAGAAATATTAAAATTTCGAGTATGCAAGTATAATATGCAAAATTTCATATATTAAGGTATCGGGATGCCAATGGCTTTCACATAAACTCATACAATCTAGATCCGGATAAGATCCATAGAAGCTTTGTGCCCATCCTCATGACAGAACCATCCTTATAGTCTTTTTCAGTCGTGCATTGAGAACATCTTCCCATTAATAAAAACACTAGTGAATGATCCCGTATTAAGTACGGGGAATCAATAATGTTAAATTTACATTATGGAATCAATACTATTAAATTTATATTTATTAATATTTTAACAATTAATAAAATTTCAAGAAATATTTATTCCAAAAAATAGTTTTTCAATAATTAATAGAATATGGATAGTTTTCTTTTGTTATGATAAGTAGAGGGTTAAGTGGTTGTGGATAATCACTTTTGCATTTTCTGCATTTTTTTAGGAATGGATTGAAAATGGTGGTAGTGGGTTTTGGGCTTTAGCATCAACTTCTTAGAAAATGCCACATGTCTAGCTTTCCAGAAAAATGAGAATGCCATGTTTTTGAATGGTGGGGAGTTGCAGCCTGGTAGTGGGTTGTGGGCTTTAGTAGAAATTTCTCAGAAATTGCCACGTGTTTAGCTTTCTAGAAAATGAGAATGGCACTTGTCTGAATGATAGTAGTGACCTGTAGGTTTTAACAACTTCTTAGAAAATGCCATGTGTCTAAATTTGAAAAAGCCACATGTTTGAATGGGGGGGTTGTAGACTGAAAGCCTTCCTTTAAATATATATATATATATTAGATGTAAGTATGGAAATATTCCCAATGCATGGTTGTGAAAGACCATTAGCTACTTAACACAGAAGTTAGAGGACCAAATCCACTCTATTCATTTTCTTTTTAACTTTTGGTAATGAGCTATATAACAAGGGTAGCCCTCTCCAACCCCCAAATGAAGGTGGAATTCAATCCCTTGTCTCAAATACAACCAATTTAAGGATGACAATTCCCCCCCCCCCCCAATCCCCATTGGGTACTCAGTCTCCCCAACCCTAACGGGTTAGAGATGGAGATTGCTTTGGTGGGGATGGGATTAATAGTGATATCCGACCTGGACCATGGTTGGGATGGGGAGTGAATTCCCCACCCCATTATATATATATGGTATCAAAGAGTTTTGACCAATCAAAACCCACTCATGAATTTTGATAAATAACACTTGATCGGCTACCACGTTCATAATACCAGTTAGTTAGAAGTTTTTGGACATCATATCTTTCTAGTATCATAGTTGAACCCATGTGTAATATATTATATACATACATAATGTCATTTATATTTTAAAAAATTCCTTTATTTTTAAGTAAACCTATTTTCCTAAAAACTTTTAATTAAAAAGTTTTGTGCTTTGGGCCCCCAACATGAAACTCGTCTCTATTTCCATTTGGAAAATGGATCAGAAATTTAATGGTCTAGGCTAACCCATGATGTCATAATTAAACAATAAAAATATAAAAATACATAGAAACATAAAAAATTATAGAAAAAAAAAACACACACAAGGTTTATAGAAAAAAAAAAGAAGGCATCCCTAATACTATGCATTTATCATATTATAAATGTCATAAACAATAGTTTTTTTATGATAGAAATAGAGTAAAAAATTTAAAATTGACACAAAAATAAAACTGTTTTCTTTGTTATGTCAAATGGGTTAGCTCATGATGTAGTAATTAAATAATAAAAAATTAAAATTAGATAAATATAAAAAAATACAAAAATTTTATAAAAAATCTCCACACATATTTCATATTATTATTATTATTACTATCTGAAATTGCCACAGTCCAATGCACATATACATTTATTAATATACCTATACATATGAAAAACCATTTTTTAAAATTTTCTAAAATTAAGTGAGATTTGGTATTTAAATAAACCTTTTCTATTTATATACTTTCCACTCTAGCCTTGTTCATTTGTAATAGTGCAGCTTACCTAGGTAAGTGCATTTACCCAAGTAAATATTTACTGGGAAACAGTACATGGGTAAGTTATTCACGTTGTTTTGATTTTCAGGATTCTCAGCTAAATAGTATAATGACATTTTTACTCACAAAAAGTAATTATTAAAATGGGCAAAATGGTCCCATCATGTTTTGTTAAAGTTTCTCTTAGGTGGGAAAGTTATTTATCCATCTTAGATGGGTAAGTATTACCCAAAAAAGTAAGGGTAACTTTACCGTGAGGCCCACTGCTTAATGCAAAAAGAACATGGGAAAGTTGGTCAATGGGAAAAAGTTGCCCATGCATATTTAACTGCAAATGAACGGGGCCTTTATGTTTGACTTTATAAAAATAATGTTAATTTTGTACAGATTTAAAATCCATTTGAGAGGACTTACACTGAATGAGCTGCATTGACTGAACCGCTTTAGAGAAGCTTCCCAATATAGCTTCACCGAAATGTCAATTTTTCAGCTCATCTAAAACTGTTTTGGGCTTTTCAGTTTTCTTACCAAACATCGTTTAACAGTTTTCCGGCTGTTTCAATTCACATAGCACCAAAAGCTGAAGCTCACATTTGTGCCCCACAGAAGTGACCTACAGCACATCCCAACCAAATATTGAGAGCATCTCCCAATGATAAATACAAGAAATGTTTCCAATGCATGCTGATGAGTAAAAGCCCTGCCAAATGAGCAGTTACTAATATTCCAAATATCCAATCAAATTAGAGTCTGAATCACCCGCCAACAAAATAATTTCCAAAACAATCTGACACCGCACATCTCATACATGACAGGTCCCACTTTTATAGTGGATCCTAGTCTCATGGTGAGATATGCCATGTTAGATCATATTGGTAGGGTATTGGAATGTTTTTTGTTGACAAGAGATCCCAACCCATCAAATTGGGATATCCGGATATACAAACAAAATTGAACTTAAGGGGGTGTTCTTTTGTCGGATTTTGAGAGGGGGGAAAGTTGGTCAATGGGATTTCGGTTCTCATTGACCAAGAACCCCATGTTCTTTTTTCAAATTTATGTGAGGAGCAGAGAAAGTTTATTTTCCTAGGTATCGCTTACCCGGGTAAGTGATACCCACCTCTTAGGTGGGTAAATAACTTTCCCACCTAGGGGGAAGTTACCAACACTTGAATGGGACAAAAATGCCCTTTTTAATAATGGATTTTTATGGCTAAAATGGTCATTGCCTTATTTACATGAGAAATAAAAGAACATGGATAAATGCACTTACCCACGTAACTGTATTTACCTGGGTAAGTAACTTACCGAAAAGCGAACGGAGCCTAAATATATGTTTTACCTATCCATTGGATATTGAATAGGAGATCTATTATAATTAAATTAACTTTAAATATACACCCCATTAGGAGTGATGCAATGCAGACGTTTAAATCATAAATTAACCATTTATCCTTATGTTAGAAAAGTCATCCATGGCGCTCACTACCAATCTACCATCATATGACATAATTGTCATTAGGAGTGGCTATTTTATGTCCAACACGTTGAACCCAACCAATCTATCTATTTATAATCCGCACAGACTGTCTATTCACTTAATGGGTTGGAAATGGGCTGAATCACCAAGTCAATTTGAATGGAATGAGTTTAGGAGTGGATTTAAGTCGAACTGAGTCAAATATTTGGATATTCAAGCTCAATCTGCTAAAAGAACATGAGGCTTGAGCTCAAGTTCGAGGCCAATTCAACTTAGAGACTTGAATTCAAATTCAGCTTGATTCAAAAGCTCATATGTTCAAGCTCAGCTGTGATTTGTGAACTAAACTCTCTCTCTCTCTTTCTCTCTCTCTCTCTCTCTCTCTCTCTCTCTCTCTGTGTGTATATATATATATACACTCCTAATAAAAGAGAGAATAACTCAATTTTTTGGACTTTTCATTAGACATGTTTACCCCTTATCTAAGCAACATACAACGGGCATAAAAAAGGGCATATGTGTCATTTACTCTCACTCCAAAAACTGCCCACTTATAACAGTTAAGAAACTGTCAACTTATAATTGTTCAAAAATTGTCCATTTATAACAGTTAAGAAACTGCCCACTTATAACTGTCCATGAACAGTAAATAGTTTTATCTTGGAGATAATGTCACATGCAATTGCACGGACATGTTTACTAGTACTATAAAAAGTACGAATAGCCTCTAAAATTTCTGGAATTTTTTTGATTGAAATACCCCCTTTTCTGAGATATGATCACTCTATTGTGAGGGTAGAAAATGTAATTTGAATGCTATTATTCACTGCATTCAATTCCCTCTCATTAAATCACACATTTAAGGTATTAACTCTCATTCACCCTCATTAAATCATATATTTAAAATATTTTATTTATTCTCATCACTAAATTCCACTAATTAAATCTATACATAATAAATTAATAAATCCAATAACATACAAACTTAACCTTTTAAAATCTACATGGAAAAAAAAGTGTTTTCATCAAGGTGGTGGTAATAAACTAAACCATTTTGGGTCAAGTGGGCCAATTCATGTTGCCACAATTAAATAATAAAAATTCAAAAATAGATAAAATGCAAAAAATATAAAAATTAAAGAAAATTTTGGAACAATTTTAACATCAAACATTTGATAAATAATAATAAGTATGATAAATAAGAAATATTTTTATTAATGATGGAAATGGAATATAAAATTTAAAACCAATTTGAAATAAAACTATTTTCTTATTCTCTCTCATTAAATTTCATATCCAAGTTATATTCTCTCATTAAGTCCTATATTGAAGATATGTTTTTCTCATCATTAAATTCCACTAATTAAATCCACAACATTAATTTTATTACTATAAAAATAAATATTTTAAAAATTTATTTGAAAACAAAACCATTTTCCTTCCTTTCTGGTGATGGGTAAGAAATTAAACCATTTGGAGTTAAATGGGTTAATCAACAATGTCATAATTTAATACTAAAAATTTTAAATAAATAAAATATAAAATATAAAAAAACAAAAAGAATAAGGGGTTTTTATAGTTCAGTCCACCCCTAGGATGGAGCTAGGATTTCTAGGGGTGGACTGAATCCTGCCCATGGATTGATGCCAAATTCATGGTAAAGATGTGGTTTATGGGGGGGTACTAGTAGACTAGGAGGTGGCTGCAATTCAGATTTTTGAGGTGGATTGCAGTCCACTTATCCCAAAGAATTAAGCATATCTCTAACATTGTATATTCATTATACTAAACAAAAATAAGTATGAAATATAAGAAGTAATTTTATTAATGATGAAAATGGAATGTCAAATATAAAATCAACATAAAAATGAAATGATGTTTTAGTCAAATAATAAAATTTTTAAAAATAGAAAATAAAAATAATCACAAAAATGAAAAAATAGATAAAATACTGGACACATATCTAGTGTTATATATTTATAAAAAATAAAATATTGGGTACATCTATAATATTATACATTCATTATATTGAACAAAAATAAGTATTATACATAAGAATTAATTTTATCAATGATGTAAATGTAATACAAAACTTAATGTCAGCTTAAAAATCAAACAATTTTCCTTTCTTTTCTTGAGAAAAAAAAAACTATTATCTTGTTTGGGTGCTAGGTTATTGGTTTTGGTCAAATGGATTAACAAATGATATCATAGTTAAATAATAAAACTTCAAAAAGTAAAAAAAAAGAACAAATAATCAAAAGAATACAAAAATAAAAAATATATATATACATCTCTAATGTTATATATTAATTATATCAAACAAAAATTTAGTGTAATAAGTAAAAAATATTTATATAATGTAGATGAAATATATAATTTAAAATTGATTTAAAGCAAAGTTATTTTCCTATATAGATGGTGGGTCAATGATCCAACTTTTCAAATAAACTCATGGTTAAAATTTAACAACAACAACAACAACAACAACAACAACAACAACAATAATAATAATAATAATTGTTATTGTATTTAAAATTTCCATGTGCAATCCACATGAAGTTGGAATTTTTTGTGTATATTTACTTTTTATTTTATATGATATGCATACATCCCATTCTTCTTATTAAATCTCATATTTAAGTTATTTTTTCACTAATTAGATCTATGTCCAATACTTGTAACAATATAAACCCATATATTTTAAAACTTACCCAATAGCAAAACCATTCTTTATCCAAGTGATGACTAAGCAATTCAACTATCCAAATCAAATTGGCAACCCATGAAATTATAGTTATATAATAAAATTTTTAAATAGAAATAAATATATATAATTAAAAAGTGTAGAAAAAAGGTATACAATTGTGATATTTTTAATTAATAAAATTAAATAAAAAGTGTAGTAAAAAATAATTATTTTTATTGATGATGAAAATGAAATTATTTTCCTGTTTAGCGAAGATTAATAGTTCAATTGTTGGGTCAGATCTATCAACCTTTAATGTTATAATTAAACAATAAAACTTAACAAAATATAAAAAACACAAAAATAAAAATACATAAATTTTACAAAAAAAAACATTTGAGTACATGTATTATATCGTATATCATATTAAATAGAAACAAGCATACATAACAATATTATTTTTACACACATAGAAATAGAAAATATATATATATATAGAAAAAATTTAATACATCTATAACTCCATATTTACACTATTATTAAAAATATGAATAAGATTGTAATACTTTCTTTTGACGAAAATACCTATTTTTGAATTTAATCACTATTTAATTATGAGGTTTGAAATGTAGTTTGAACTACAAATTTTATTCCATTCAATTCACTCTCTTTAAATCTTACATTTTTTTACAAATGAACAAAAAAATATACACTAAGAAGATAAAACATTACAAAAAGAAGAGTCCAACTGAGTAGGCCCATCAATAATACGTGAAACTTTACAGCCCAATATGAGATGTTTACGTAATTAGATTCAGATTTTGCAATGAGAGAGAGAGAGAGAGAGAATATAAGCTTGATTAAACTTGCAGTCCTCACAAGCCTTGCAGTCCTCACACTCATCTCTCTTAGTCGTCTACAGTACGTTTCAGCTCGAACACATCAGCATTTGCTTGGCAAGCTTTAGCTCAGCTCAACTTAGCGAACCTCCACATTAGAGTCTGAGTCATCTGACACGAGGCAACATCCAGATTGCGCAACATCAATTGGCGCCAATTGTGGGAAATGCAACAAAAAGCTAACTGCTCTTTTTACTTCCTTTCAAAGTTCAGTAATGGCATCCTCAAGCAATCTACCTACCAACATCAATGGCCAAATCCCTACTATCACCATTGGCCAGATTGGTGTTCCCTTGCACCCAGCCAAAACACTGGAGAATGTGAACGCGCCTCCCCCTGCGGTCGAGCCCGTAGTAGCTCCTGCAGCGGTTGATGCGCGCCAGTTCTACGATTTGGTACAGTGTGTGCAAGGGATGAGCGAGCAACTCAAATCCTGGGATAACAAATTCACCTTTGTAACAGGGGGCAACGACATCAATAAGTACCCCTCCAGCAAGTACCTTGACACAGTCAACAGATACCCCTTCAACAGGTACCCCTTCAGCAGGTGCCTCTATAGAACACAGGCCTGAACCAGGTCAACCAGGTTAATCCAATTCCACCTTGGGTTCGCAACTAGATTCAAGTCTCCAACAAAGTACCAAGACATGACGACAACCAAAATCGCGTTAATGACTTTCGACACAAACTTTGTGTATTTGATTAAAACAAAATATGAAGATAAATTACAAAAATAAATTTGTAATAAAGAAACAAACAAGGGAATGAACTCTCTTTGATTTCTGCTCGATGACGTGAGCATCCTCTGATTGACGGTCGGATTTGGTGAAGACGAAGACGTTGGCGTGTATCTCATAGTTCTTGAAGTGTTGATGTAGATTTCCTTGATTTTGGTGCTTTGAGAGATTTGATGTAGATTTCTTCATTTCGGGCTTCGTGCTTGATCGGTTGTGAATGATGCTTTTGTAAGAATGACCATTTTGTGGTGGCTTGATCTTCTTGGGAGAGCTTGAATCCAAGTGTGTTGTAGAGAACGAAAAATTTTTTCCCTTCTTTCTTCTCTCCTGATCTTATAGTTGCTGGAGGTTGCAGGAGCATGTGGTTGCTTGCAATCTTCAGTGTTGGTGTCTGAGAGATTCTTGCAATGTGATTGCAAGCCCACTTAGCTAACTAATCTCATGTGAGTGGGGTGTTGGGTTAGGGTTTACTCCCATGCATGCACTATTATGTAGGAGTTAGTGGTCTTGCCAATAGGACCACCCTATTACAATAAGAGATGGGCTAGATTGGACATAATACATTTAGATCTTTAGGCCACAAAGACATATTTATGTAAACTTGGGCCTTGGGCCCATGGGGGCCCATATTAATTCATAGGCTGTCATGTAAATTAAACCTATTTATTTGGCTTAAAAATTCACTTGTTTACAAATGCCCTGACGCAGCGTGGACGCAATGAGAACCAGAACTGGCTATGCAAGCACCGGGCGTTCGCTAGCACCTAGCGAATAACACCGATTTCTCTAGGAGAGAGAAAAGGTGGCGAAAATAGGAAGAAGAGAACTTGAAGAAATTCTGAAATCCGAAGTATGAATTGATTAATAATTCTGGGAAATAGCAATATTTATAATACATTGAGAAATTATAAAAGAACTAGGAAAAGAAATTAGATTTGATCTAAACCTTTCAAACTTGTAGATAGGATCGAACTCTTCTTGACTTGATCTCCCCCGTCCGATCTCCCTTGATCTTATCCATGCATGAATCTTGGATTATCTAGAATTCTTGAATTCTTGATGGATCTTGAATTCTTGAATTTTGATAATTCTTGAATTCTTGAATTATCTTGGGATAATCTTGAATTCTTGTATTATCTTGGATTCTTGAATTCTTGATGTATCTTGAATTCCTGAATTATCTTGGATTCTTTGAGTTCTTTGGCTTATCTTGAATTCTTCCCATGAGTTGTCGCCCATATGATGAGATGGGCCTCCCTGATGAGATGGGCCTCCATCATTCTCCCCCACTTGGAAAAGACTCGACCCCGAGTCGTGGCTAGGATATGCGAGGGTCGTCTCTGGTTGGTAGCGATGAAGGTCAGCAAGTATTAAAGCACTAGGAAATTGTGTAGTAGCTTCCCCTGAGAAATTGTTAACATAAATTGCAGACGCTCTCTTATCACATATACGGTCGGCAGACCAACATGGATGAAGTGTTTTGGCCGCTTGCTCAACATCAATTCCCTTCCCCGATTCTGTCATCCAATAAAGGGCTTGGTTCTGATACGGCTTTAGACCACACATGAGTGTTTTTGGGGGATCCATTTCCTCTAGATTGTATGTATCTGCAGTACCGACAAGCTTATTTAGAGCTGACTTTGAGATAACTTGTTTATCGCTACTTTGCTCAGGATGTTGGCCCCCCTTTCTTCGTTTCAAAAGAGGCAAGAGTGTTGCAGTTTCATCTGAATCACCCTCTAGGCTTAAGGAACATTTTCGCTTGTCAAGATCTTTCGGGATAACTTCTACCTTATGATATGGCTTAATTTTCAGTAATTTGAAAAGAGCTGGAAGAGGACAAAGAGTAGAATCGAAGTATGAAGGAACTTCTAACTTCCATGAAGACTTATCACCCTCAATGAAAATGGAACTGTGAATGTGAAAGCTTACACACAGTACGATTTCTTGCATCAAACTAAGGTCTTCTGGCGTAGCTACACGTCGACCACAAACCTTAACCTTTGAAGAATTTACAAGGGGAATTATGATTCTAGTACCAAGAACAAAATCAATGTGATGTTGTATATCTCGCATGGGTGGGAGTTCATGTGGTAACTCATCTGAAACTGCATCATGGAGCTCATCAAGTAGTCCCTGCACTTCCACTGGAATTTTATTTTCCTCCAGTGTTTCATTCATATTTTTTCCCTTTAACAAATGTACCTCGTGGGTATCCTTATATTCTTTCATAAATTCAGCATGATGATGGGTAATAGTAAGAAAATTTCTCTCATTGGCTTTTGGGGCCTTAGGAATATTCTCTTCAGCCATTAGACCTGTTCATGGGCCGGGTGGCCCGACGGGCCGGCTCGGCCCGGCCCGACCCCCGGGCGGGCTTGGACATTTTTATAGGCCCGCGGGCTTAAATTCCGGCCAAAAAGCCCGGCCCGCAATAAATTCGAGCCGGGCTCGGGTTTTGTCAAAATAGCCCGGCCCGACCCAACCTAATATTAAACTTAAAATTATTTATGTGATTATGTCCATTTGAATAATTTTTTTTATTTAAGAATGTAAAATTGTGTTTTAAAATATAAAAGAAAGGGAAAAATACCATCTTGTAGGCCCATTGTTCATTTAAATAGAAAAAAAATACTTATCTGAAATTTTAATTCTAATTTGAATAGGGAAAATTGTTTTTTTTTTCAATTTGGTCGGGCTTCGGGCTCGGGCTTCGGGCTTTTTACCAGGGCCGGGCTCGGGCCCAAGTTATAGGCCCGTTGGTCGGGCCGGGCTCGGGCTCGGGTCTAGTATATTTTCATTAGTGACAAGTGAAAGCCCGGCCCGACCCAGCCCATGAACAGGTCTATCAGCCATGGGTAACAAAGTGTAACGTATACCCTCTTTTTCAAGTTGGTAGGTCTTCATCCTACCCATGTGCCTTGCATCTGTATCAAATTGCCAAGGCCTCCCTAACAAAATATGGCAAGCATCCATATCTACAATATCACAATATGCTTCATCATGGTACTTACTAATTGAAAAAGGTACCTTGGAGCGTTCTTCCACTCGTACGCTGCCTCCTTCCTTGATCCACCCAATTGTGTATGGGTTGGGATGTTTTTCAGGAATCAGCTGTAATTGTTGGATGGCATCCCTGCAAATAATATTTTCCTGACTACCACTGTCAATGATTAAATTAAATAATTTTCCCTCGATAGTACATCTGGTACGGAATAATCTGTGCCTTTGAGAAGTATCCTTATTTTTCTGGGACAACATTAATTTTCTTACCACACAAGTATACTCCTCATGTTCATATGGACCCTCTTCATCCTCCCCATCAGGTCCACAATATACTTCCTCCTCAATATCTTCTTCCTCCTCCCTTTCTACCATATTAACTGCCTTCCTCCTGGGACAGTCACTGGATCTATGTCCAACCTCATTACATTTAAAACATTTAATAGGAGCAGGCCTTGCATAAGGGTTACTGGGTTTAGGAGGGTTGGAAGGATTACCTCGAGTATGTCCTCCTGTAGTAGGCTTACCGACGTTACTTGTACTTGCCGGGTGAGAAGGTTGTGCTGCCGGAACTGATTTGTTCCTATCGACAGTTGCCGGCCTGTTGTCGCTCCCGCTGTACCGGCGATAATTATCACTGCGTACCTTGTCCTGGAACATTAATTCTGCTTTCAAGGCTAGGTTCCTTGCTTCCTGCACACTAAGAACCATCTGTACCCCAATTTTATCTCTGATAGACGGTCTTAAACCGCTTAGATAACGGGCTGCCTGCTGGTTATCACTTTCAGATAATTGATTTCTTTCAGCTAATCTCAAAAATTCAGATGTATATTCATTAACACTACGAGAACCCTGCGCACACCTCTGATAAGATTCAAACATATATTGTTCATAGTCAGGAGGTAAAAATCTACCTCTGATTAATTGTTTCATGCACCTCCAGGTTCGAGCAGGACCCCTTCCTTCTCTCATCCGGGTCTCTCTCATCCGTTCCCACCAAACAGATGCGCCTCCCTTTAATCGGAAAGCTACTAATTTTACCCGTCGTTCCTCTGGTATTTCCATGTAATCAAAGAACCTATCGACTTCTGTGATCCAATCCAGAAGTCCCTCTATACCAAGATCTCCACTAAAAGTAGGAATATCTACCTTGAGTTTAAATTCATCATTATTCCTACGGGGGTTGAAATTACCTTGATTGTGCCAATTTCTACCGTTTCTGTCGTTGCCGGGAAGAATTGGAGCACCACCAATTTCGAAATCATCATCACTGTCGTCGTCAAGAACTGGACGTTGGGATGCAGTAGCGACGGGTGGTCTGTCGTGGTCGTCTCCTGCGATCTGCTGTGGATTTTCCCGGAATCGTGGGACAACCTCCCGTAACAAGGTTTGCAGTTGTTCAGTCACCTCTGCCAACTGCCGTTTGATGTTACATGTGGCTGTACGCTGCTCTTCGATTGCTCTCCAAACAGCTGGGAACCCCTGATCTTCGTCACGGGGTGGGTTGCAACTGCTACCGTCTGGGTTGGACATGACTGGGCGAATTCCCTGCTCTGATACCACCTGACGCAGCGTGGACGCAATGAGAACCGGAGCTGGCTATGCAAGCACCGGGCGTTCGCTAGCACCTAGCGAATAACACCGATTTCTCTAGGAGAGAGAAAAGGTGGCGAAAATAGGAAGAAGAGAACTTGAAGAAATTCTGAAATCCGAAGTATGAATTGATTAATAATTCTGGGAAATAGCAATATTTATAATACATTGAGAAATTATAAAAGAATTAGGAAAAGAATTTAGATTTGATCTAAACATTTCAAACTTGTAGATATGATCGAACTCTTCTTGACTTGATCTCCCCCGTCCGATCTCCCTTGATCTTATCCATGCATGAATCTTGGATTATCTAGAATTCTTGAACTCTTGATGGATCTTGAATTCTTGAATTTTGATAATTCTTGAATTCTTGAATTATCTTGGGATAATCTTGAATTCTTGAATTATCTTGGATTCTTGAATTCATGATGTATCTTGAATTCCTGAATTATCTTGGATTCTTTGAGTTCTTTGGCTTATCTTGAATTCTTCCCATGAGTTGTCGCCCATATGATGAGATGGGCCTCCCTGATGAGATGGGCCTCCATCATGCCCCCTCGAGGATGAAGTGACGGAGCTCTATACGACGTCGATATCCTCAATGGTGTTGATTTCCATATTGAATGATTGCTCGACTTTGGCATTTAGGATGATTTTCATATAACTCGCAAGCATTGTTTGAATCCCTTACAACCTTGTATTGGGACTTGCGAGTTGCGACCTTGCATTCTTACAGTATCGATGTCCTCCATGATGTTGATTCCAGTGTAGAATAGTAACTTGATCATTTGATCACCTGCAATGGCCTCCCAACGATTGTGTAGTAATGATTTCTCGACAAGTTTCTTTCCTTGAACAAATGCTCAATGTAGAGTTTGACTTGTGGTCCAACAAAAGTAGACATTGCACATTGTCCCATTGTATTCAAGAACAATGAAGGGGATATACACTGTGATGACTATAAGACTCGATGTTGCAAACCCAGGATGATTATGTTCTGCTTGTTCTACATGAAGAAGAGGTCGTCTCATGTAGTATTTAACGCTTTCATCCCTTACAATTATGGCTCTGATTGTCCGAGTGACACAGTTTGTATTCACTTCCCCTAAGCACATATTGAAGGGACTTACAATTCCTTGATAGAGTTGACACTTCACACATCTTTGGTTGAGTTTATCAACAAGACGCCTCTTCATGCACATTACCCTGTTATGTAACTAATACATGAGAGACGTACATTGATAGACCATCTCCCACTTTTCAGTTTTCAATTTAGGAGGATGCTACTGGAAGCATCCTACTCGCACTGAACGTCTCGAAGGTTACTCAGCTCGTCAATTGGGGAGTCATGAAAGAACTTGGACTCCCAACATGACACAAATACTTTATCTTCTGTAAATATACATCAGAGCCGTGATTCCTCTCTTTTAGGTTTTAGCTGTCGAACTTTGAGCCGTAGGATCACGGAGAAGGACTGAAGACTTGAAGGATTGAAGGACTGAAGTTGTTGAGCCCCTGTGATGGGAAATCTACACTTGGCTGAAGACTTGAAGGATTGAAGCTGTTGAACCATCATAATAGTCAGGCCGGGTACGCTTTTCTCTTTTCTATCTCCTGTTTTCCATTTCACATGTTTAGGTTATCATAATAATTCAGGAAAGATTCAGATGGCCGTTGACATTGCAATGATGCACCATTATCCTCTGATGTTGTCCATCCCATCTTCGAGCTTTTCTTAGAAATTGATTTATTTATTTGTTTGTTTCTTGCTCATGTTCTGCTGGTGGGATTAGTGACACCCTTCCGATACCTTCCGCTGATAACTTCGGCTATGGTGGACTTTTGAAGACTCACTGGATCACTTCTCTTTTCTCTTGTAATTTATCTTCCATAGTAGTGAACCTTTGGTGATAGCTTTTGAACTAACCAATGCGAAACCAATCAATGAATGGCCTTAGACCCTCTACTCCGTTGGTGGTAGAAGATTCGGGTAAGTAAATACTTTTTGTTCCTTTTATTAATCTGTTATAATGCAAAGAACATCATCTTCCATCTTCTATGGTTGCACATGCATGGTTAAGCAGTGTAAGTGCTTGTAACTTCTCATTGGCACAACCAGCCATTAACACTTGACTAATTAATTAGTCTGATTTAGGTGTCACAACAATGGGTGCAGTCATGTCAAATCATTACCAGCATATCGCCAATGAGACCCTCATCTCATACACAAGCCCTCAACTTAGCCTCCATTTCTAATCATTCAAAACTACAGATAAGCCTGCAACAAAAAGTTCCAGTGGGAACACTGGTAAAGTCCCCAAAGCCATGCATTCTAGGATTTGAAGTGACCAAATTGCAAATTAACCATGTTCCAAATGTTCTACATGACTACATCTAGCTTTAGTACCTTTGATAAAACACTATCCCAAGTTTCATCAAAGAATTCATGAATCACCATTACCTCAACTACCAGTGTGACAATTTACAGAATAAATTAAGGTAGGAAATTTTGAAATATAATAGCCTCAATGGTGCACTTAATTTTGTAGTTGGCTCAAACGTTGGCCAGAGGAGACCTATTTTAAAGGAACCTCTAGCTGATAGTACCAAGGCCTAACTATGGAAAACAAATGAAAACCAAGTCAATCGTCGAAAAGGAGAGTTGCTACTTTCTATTTAAGTTTCAATGAAGTAACTGGATCCTATCTTACGGTTAAATGAATTATATGGATAGGGGAATATAAAAAATGAACGCTTCATTTTTTCTCTGAAATATCATAATTGCCATTACCATATTAGATCACATCTCCTCTGTATTCTCGACACGAAATGGTTAATTGTTGATGTAGCATCTCCACAATTATAACAGAAAATAAAATGTCCTCCCAAATATCGACACTCCTAGTTCACAACCAAATCAATCACTTAAAGGCAACTTATGGATTTTCAAAACAACCTAATTCAGAACCACTCTTTCGAGAAGTTCGAGTAAAATCTCACAAAAACCAAACAATATACAATAAAAGACCATAAATTGTAAAAGATGAACAACCGAAAGAGCCAAATTAGGGATCAAGCCGAGCCACACACCTTTGAGGAACGAGCTTCCCAGCAACACGGTCCTACAACCAGATCTCAACTCCCTCGGCTGCCGACACCGGTGAAAGGTGAATGCGAGTCGTCAACAATAGAAACCCAGTCGCATTATACACTCTAGCAAGGTCAGACCTTTATTGTAGAAAATGCTCCTTTGATCCTTTCAAACTGTCCTCCTCCATTGTAGAAACACAAAGAATCTTCCAACAAGACCCTCATTGCCACTTCTCCTCTATGTGCTCCTCTTTCTCATAATATTGAATATAGAAACCCTAGCATTTCGCAGATTGAAATTAAATTGGCACAAAGATTTAGACAGTGATTTGTATAGTGATGAGATGTCAGTGGGAGGACTGAGGAGAAGATGAGAGGCAGAGAGAGGGATAGAGTGATAAACAATATAGAGAGGGGCGGGAAGAATAAATAAAAAAAAAAAAAAAAAGGTAGAGGAGGATGAGGTAAATGGAAACTAATTCATTTTGGTGGTTCCTTTAGTACAGCGGCTGTCGCTTTAGTTTATAGTGGCAGATTTAATTGACTGCCGCGATAGACTATTATTTTTAGCGGCAGGCGGCAGCCATCTTTTAGCCCCCTATCAAACTGCCGCTAGATGTTAAATATCTTGTAGTGGGCCACCCAGTTGCGTATAAATAGAGATTATTAATTTGGGTGTTTCTTCATTGCATTGCCGGAGGAGCTCTTGTCAGTTGTTTCAGAAATAGGCGGGTTGGGTTTGTTTTTAGTGCAGTTCTCCGAGCTGTTAAGATGAGCTTTACTAGCCCTTCAATATGTTCTGGTTAGTCTCTTCTTCCCTCATTCGTTATTGTCTTTAAGTCTTATCTGGCTTTGCATAAAGCGTAGTTTACTCTTAATAATAGAGTTCCATCCCCTAACCTAAGTAATGGATATTTGTCCCTTGGCTGCTTTGGGTCTTTTCTTAATCTAGCTAGGTTTTCTATATTGCTTTTTATAACAATAATGGGTTAATGATAAAATTTTTGCTCTATATTTCTTCTACGTACGTACGGTTGTTGTTTTGTTGTTTATGTGGTTAACTTTGGTGATGCAAAATATCAGGTAGTAGAGCTACAACTACTAGAAAGACATTCGAGTTTGGGAGGACCCATGTGGTTAGACCCAAAGGGAAGCACCAGGCTACGTACTATAGTTTGGCTACATGGCTCAAGGTATTATTACTATGTTTCACTAGAAAAGCTGCTACTTGAACAACGTGTGAGACAGGGACTGGGAATAATTACTTGTTTGTGTTTACTCTCTCCTCTATTAGTAACATTGGCAAGATATTATCTTTATCCCTTTATCTTGAGTATATACCTTGTGTTTGAGGAGTTGGTAACCTTTTTGTTGCAAAAAATAGGAGAAGATGAGTCAGAGAATGTCGAATCCCTTGCCCTGTTCTCTTGCAAGAGTAACTTAATTTTAAACTTAGCTTTCTTCAGCCATACATCCTTTTCATTAAGATTCTCATTCTGAGTGATTCAATGGGAGAGAAAACCGGTGCCATGAACTAAAACAAAACATAATTTTTTGTGCTTATCTTTCTCTCTTTTTCTCTAAGCTTTGCTTGGAAAGCTGCTTTGTATGTGGAAAGTGAATATGCTGAAACGCTTGAGTAGGGGACCTCTAGCTCACCACAAGAGTCACCCAGCCAACTGAACAAACAGACTAGTTTGGCCTCATATGTAAGTGTGACTTGCTTCCAAAGATATATTTATGCTAGCTTACAGTACTCTTTTCCCTATCCCAAATTATGATGGCTAACAATAAATCTTGACTCAAGTTAAAATGGAAGCTGTTTTGTTTGTTCAATACTTAAGCACTCATATTATAAACTTTGTAGTTTTCTGCCATTAGGAAGATACTCCATTTTGAGTGTGTTCCCAAGATTAAATAGATTGACACAACTGTAGCTGGTGTCTTGAAGTTATCTACTTTATTTTTTTATAATAAAAATAAATTTTTATTAAAATAAAAAAAGAAAATACAAAGGAAGATGACTAGCAGTCACCTGAGAGAAGAAAGAAACAAACTTCAACTCGAAACCAGCCCCACCCTCTTAAAAACACGAAATAAAACCACCCAAAAATCTGCTTCTCTTATTTCATAATCATAGAATATGTTATTTTTTTTCCTTCTGAGCAGATATTTTCTCTTTAACAGAGATATAAGAGATTTTCTCATTTTTCCATTGTTTTTGTGCAGCTGGTCCCAGCTCCTGGAAACCCTTCCTCTTCCAAATGTAAGGATTAGAAACATTTTTTCCTCTGTTTGTATAGATTACATTGTATATCAATGGTTACCATCATCTCCAATGATTGAAGAATTGCTTCCTGTTTTATTTGATATATTTATCATTTATGTTTTTTGAATTTCTATGATACAGATTAATGGATATGACCAACAGCTCCTACTCGACCTGTAGCAATCTTTGGTGGCTTTCCTTGCACTGCATGTAAGATAGATTAACGTTGGATAGGTTTGAAATCATTATCTTGTTTTGATTTTCTGCAAGCTTTGTTGTCCTTTGATGACTCATGCATTTCTTTTTGAAATGCTTCAAAGTAAAAATATGCAATTGGAGCACCACAAAACATATTCTAATGGTGCTTGTGCAATTTACATCAGGGTTTGGTGTAGGAGACCTTTCAGAAGATGGTCCTGTTGATGTGGAGGGTCTAGATGCTTCTGAAGCACATGTTGCAAACCTGTTGTCAACAGAGAACCCGCTGATAGTATGCTTTCATCTAGTAGCTTCGAGGACTCTATTAATCCATTGTGATAAGAAAAGTTCATATGTCTGTCTGTACTTGTGAAGTTGCAAAGATAGATGATTTTTTGTAGACATAATAATGCTTCATTGATTTGAAAAGTCTAATTCTTTGCTTGGTTATAAAGTTGTTAAAGCCTTTTTTAGCTATCAATTATTTTTGGCCAAAAAAAACATGTAAGGTTTGCTGCTTTCCCTGATAAATTTCTATGGTTCTTCCCTTTGATTCATTTATGTTTTAAAGTCAATATAATAACACCAATCGTTATTCATTATAAACCATGTACCAGAGAAAGAAGGGGCAAATGAAACCTTCATTAGTTTTCTCTTCTGCTGGGCATATCCTTACCATATCTTCCCTTAGTAACTAATTACATAATAAGATATCTTTGAATATCTATCACTCTATCTTGATATACTAGAATTGATGATATCTTACACCTAGCTAGTGTGCATCATAGTTGAGTGACTTAATGTTCTACATATAAACCATAAAGTTTTCAGGTTCAGTTCTTTCTTGCCCACAGATTCCACATAAAAACATAACATCAAGAACAAGCTTAGGCATGTTTTTTTATCAATAACAGAATCAATTTTAGTAAAAAGGAATAACTTTAGTACAAAGAAAGGGAAGGGATAAACCCTCATAGCCCTCCCCAACAGAAAGTAAACTTACAACACAGCCCAAAATAAGCTATTCCTTCGCACCCCTTGTTTAGCAAGCATATCAGCAAAGGCATTAGCATCTCTTCCGAACAAAAACAATTGTGGAATTTGAAATTTAGAATCTTTTATAGTAATGAGGGGTGGGAAGAGATGCTTCATTACTATGCAATTGCAGTTCCTGTTTATACTTCACTACTATGTAAACCAAAGAATATCCTGGCATGATTAACTTTACTTTGGTTTCTGGTTCGCCCAGGCACCCAACCTGGTCAGATGGTTGTACTAAAGAAAAAAGGTGAGAACTGTAAATTCCAAGACTTGGGGCTGCCTCCAAATTAAAAATTAGGGGGTTTTAGTAATTTCTCCTCAAATTTTTATAGGTTTTGTTCAGCTGGGAATAGTGACAAGTGGGGGAATCCATCACAATACAAGGGGGTACTATAGCACAGGTGAGGGTTAGGGACAATACATTCAGAAAAACAATAAAATTTTTTGAGGGGAAGCAAACCATAAATTTTCCCAAAAAAATTAAGTTGCTTCTATAAGCTGGTAGATGTAATATTTGCATTTGTTATCCTTGTCTTTAAGCCTAAAAATTTTCGAACCATGGGGTTGAGGGTTATCACTCCATTCTACCATAGTTTTACAGAGCATCAAATTTATCCACAACGTGACACTTATCTCATCTGCAATAGTTTTTCTTGGTGTTTCTTTTCAAATTTAATTAGTTATCTCACATGATATTTCTTTCTTTAGGGATTAGAACAAGGAGCTCTGCCTCGTATGGGGATCAATATGTGCATTTCATTGTCAGCATTCCAACGTAAGTTGTCATTCTTGTTGATCTTAAGAGTTTCCTGCTCGGTTTTTCTTTTTCTCAAGTTTGAGAAAGGAGTTTCTAAGGCACAAACACCATGCAGGAATTTTTGACTGAGAGACAGCGTATGCTGATTGAAGAGTTTGCCGAGGAGGAGGGAGAATATGATAAAAGGTGCTGCTGCTGTTGCATTTATATTGATTTTTGTACTTTATTTTGTTAATCGGATATTGTATTTAAGCAATTTGTTTTGGATATTATAAAAATTAATAATTTAAATAAAAGTTTTTCTATTTAAATTGATTTGTATGCATTATCTATCATGAGATTTGTATTTAACAGGTGCTAAAAAAATGTTGAAATCAAATTGATATAAATAATTAAAAAAAAAAACAATCAAAGCCGGCTGTCATACAACCGCCACCTTAGACATAAAAGAACTCTAAGACGGCGGTCCTAACCGCCACCTAAAAACGGAAACAACATATCGACGGACCTAAGACGGCAGTCCTGACCGTCACCTAAAACGGAAGCAACATATCGACGGACCTAAAGCGGCAGTCCAAAGAGCTCTAAGACGGCAGTCTTGACCGCCACCTAAGGGACCTAAGGCGGCGGTCCAAGGAGCTCTAAGCCGACGGTCCTAACTGCCACCTTTATTAACTCTAAGCCGGTGGTTATGACATACCGCTGGCTTAGGGATGATTGAACCGCATCGGACCAGTCCTTAAAGGAGGCGGTCTTTTCTGTCTAAACCGGCAATCTTGACCTAAGCCGGCAGAGGTTTAGGGGGCGGACTGAAGACCAAAGCCAGCGGTCTTCAGGCCGGCTTAGACCGATTTTCTTGTAGTGATAATTTTTCCTGAATCAATTCCCTGGCTATAGTTGATAAATTTAAATCTGATTTTTTTTTCATCTACAGCCGAAGATGGTTAGCACAGCTGTAAAAGGGATCTGTGAATTAACATGAAGACAAATGCTCCCCCATTATGCCACAAAAACCGAGACAACCATGTTGTAAAGTTTCAGCTCTTTACAATTTCATGCATTATTGCTCCATCTTTCTCATCTAAATTACAACGACAAACTTAAATATCACCATGTCGTAGAGTTTCCAGATGTGCCCTACTAGCCCACAGTTGATGCAAATACGCGGGAGTTGTTCATAACAAAATCTAGCTTCCCATGGTAAAGAATGAATCTTCCAGTGCACAGTGGCTTTCTTTAAGTCAATGAGAATCTTCTTTTTTACGTACAAGCCTCGTACCAAGTGGCCAGTTTGTATTTTCTCCTAGTTTGGCAGGACCTGGCCTGTGACACTGGCAAGGAAGTTAACTCTTCCTTCTACTGTTCCTCTAGGAAGTATGTGGATTTGCATATAGATTCTTTGTGTTCAAACCTTACCAACCATACCTGTGAGAGAATCTTTCCATTCCTCTAGGAGTATCCAACTCGACCGGTAGAACCAGGGCCCACCCTCTAGTGTAATAACTCTATCTTCGTGAGTGGTAAATGAGAATTCTAGACTGTGCCTCCTTCCAAAAATTGAACCGTTACAAGACCTGAGGTTTTCCTCTGTAGTCTAACATGGGTCGATAATGAATCTTCATTAAGTTGCTGTCTTGGAAAAACGCGACCCTTTAGGCTCCGTTTGATTTGCCAGAAAGAGGTGGGAAAGATGGAATATTCCTAAAATATTCCACTTTCCCTTGTTTGTTTTTTAAGACACACGAAAATGGGATGGGAAAATAGGGACACGTACTTTCTCAAAAACTGGGATTTGTTGTCTGGCTTGCTTGTTAAAAGAATTTGTTGTCTGTCTTCTCCACCTCCTATGCCCAATAGCAACATCCAAGCTTCCGGTGACATTTTCAGATAGATGATTGTCTCCACTTCCTATGCTGCAATCACAGTGTGCCCGACTTCCATGGTTTCCGACAACCAATGCCAATGCTCTCTCTCTCTCTCTCTCTCTCTTCAGCGTTTGATTTCCTTCTACCATTTTACTTCGATCAAGATATAACCTATTTTTTCTTGAAAAAACAGAGCTCTTTTCTTCTCTTCAACTCTCCATCTCTTACTCTATGTTATCTCCCCTGTCTACTGCATGGATACAATGATTTCCACCAAATGTTTCCAAACACCACTATCGTTCCTTCCATTAAAATTGTGATTTTTATAAATTATTTCCAAATGCACTCAACTCATTCTGATAATTAATTATTTTCAGAATTTATTCAACTATAGAAGAAATAGATGCCCTTCAACTGTAACAGATACAATGTTCAAAGCCCAGAAACCAATAAACGAATCCCAACTTTGGCAAGCCAGTACTGTTGAAGCCCAGCTTTAAATCTCCTCTAAACCTGAAAAATTGCAATCACCCACCGTAGTTCGACCAAATTCCCTGTCGAATACCTTCGCTTGGAACAGTTTCATCCAAGCCCATGTCACCAGTCGTGATCCCTATCATCTAATTTGGAGCCTATGGGCACTTGAAATCACTACAGGAAGAAAAAGAATTTATGAATCATGATACTATAGGACAAAGTGGGTTAAAGTGTCATCTCACAAATGCCATTTCATGGATAGCAATAGTCCGTTGTTATGTGAAAAATTATGGATTCAATGAGTTTGAAACTTTTTAGAGGGACAATTGATTTTTTGGGGCTAAATAGTTTTATTTTCAACTCTGATTTATGTCATATTTTCTCTCAATAATTTTCTCATAAACCAAATGATGGAAAATGAAAACTTCACACTTTCTCATCCCATCATTTCTCATTCCACCCAACTCATCCCGCAAACCAAACAGAGTCTTATTAGAGTTAAGTTTATGACTTGTTGCACTTCCTCGAGTGGTTCAAAGCTAGGTAGTTGGCTATTATCCTCCACATTTACTGCATGCAAGAAGTAGGATTCAAAATCACCCGCTGCATGCGTGGTGTTCGAAGCACCGACGATCTCTTTACCTTTTGATGACATGTTCAGCGGGTGGGAGCTTCACGTGATGGTTGTGATAGGAGCTACACTCCAACTATTGAGCGTTTGAGCGAATGAGGGTTTGTTCGACTCAAGACTTCCTACCCACTCTCTACCCACCGTGAATTGGGAGCCACAAATCTCTATTATGAATTAAGAGATGTGTGGCTCCAATTCATGACGGGTAGAGAGTGGATAGGAAAAGTTTGTAGGAAATCTTGGCCTAGTTTGTTCATCCTCCCTTGTACGTAAATTCATTTAATAAAACTAGTGAATTACTATTTATAAATTGCCATTTTTAAGACATTCATACAATCTATGGGTCCACATAAATTGACCCTTATATGTCAAACCCATAAAATTATACGGGTCATTAAATTCAACTTGAACCGTTTATTACATTAATTTAACCATTCTTATTCTTATTACTATTAATTTATTTTAGTATTTAATTTAAATTTTTTGTCATATAGTAATAATAATAACTAAATTTGTAATTATTTAAATATTTACTTAAAATATTTTTTTTCCAATCGAGTATAATTTTTATATAATAGATTTGTTAATTCACATTTTGCATTTAAGAATAAACATTAATGATTTGGCTTAACAATTTTAATGACTGTTAATAAACATTGATTATATTTAAGGTTTAATTACTGTATTTGGTATTTATTATGGAGAATGCTTTGAATAAGCATTAATGATAACTAATGATTGTTATTTCGTTTATTATTATTTATTTATTAAGTACTTGATGATTGTTATTATTATTAATTACTTCTATAAATAATTGATTGTTATTATTATTTACTTAATCCAATAATTTTTAGCAAGTAATTATTTGATTTAATTTGAATTATTTTATTTTTTTAATTATTTATAATAAACATTTAGGGTAGGCTCTTTATTTGATTTAAGAGACTTACCATGTTTTATCTAGACAATGACCTCATACTAAGCAAGGGGCAACTACAATATCATTTAATTTGAAATTTACTATTTAACAATAAAAAATCAATCTCCTGTTGAGCAATTCACCCCAAAAAAAGTATCAATAACTTTGAAATCATTAATCTATTTATAAAATAGTAAAATTAAATGGATGTTTACAATAATATCACCAATATTGCTTAATTAGGGATATATGAATGGATAAAAAGCATTTAAATGATATCCATTCAAAGAGGCAAAGAGGGAAGAAAATCATTCAAAGAGCTGCTAAGAAAAACAATCCATGCCAAACAACATTAGCAGATGCATCCATCCTCTGGAGTAAGAGATGAAAAATATATGACTACAATCAAGTCATCATCATGTATGGCTACAACCAACTGATAATATAATCAAGACTCCAAAACCCATCAAACAAAGGAAACATGAAAGAAGGGAGAATAATGGGACCATCCTGAGTATGGAAGTCACCTCCAAGTTAGGTGGCAACACTTCTTTTGGCCAATCATGGTTATGGATTTTGAGTCTAAGCTCTCCATAGTGCACGTAGACTAGGTAGAATTTATCTTTAAGAAAAAAGGTAGGGAAACACGTACATAACCTAATGGTATGTTTGAATTATGGGAATTGGGAGATAGAAATAGAAAATGTAGGTTGAAATTATAATTTTGGGCATGTTGATGTGTCAAATTCAAGTCAATTAGAATACTCATAGATTTTTAGTTCATTCATTTAGTGGTAATTTGAATATTTTTTTATTCCAAGTCTTTATTGAGTAATATAGATTAATAATATATGATGGTGCGCGATCTGACTACTCCTAGCTGGAGGACGATCTAGACTCCAGGTAGACGGTGAGCTGGATTGGTCTGCAAAACAATCTATCAGAGAACCCGGGGAAGCTAACCCAACGAGGTCGCTCCGATGCTTAAGTCAGTAAGTATGTTGTAAATGCAAGTTGAATGCTTGAGAGCTTGAGTGCTAGAGAGTAGAGTAATCACACGTACCTTTTCCTTGAGGTTTCTGCCTTTATATACTAGAGTAGTCGTGGGTCTCACGAAAGAGCTCCGGGGTGTGGAGATAAGGTTCGTTCCGCTTTTGAAGGAGCGGTATGTAGATAAGGCTTATCGTTTCACCTCCGACTCTGGCGGAGCCGAAACATGTTCTCATCGTGATCTTGGAAAAGTTGGGAGCTGTTAGCTCATCGTGATCTCGAGAAACTTGGAATCTATTGGAGAGGCCTCTGGAGTCGGTTACGTAGTGATTCGAGTCATTAGCTCCGAGGTGGTACTTCGACTCTTTAGTCTCGAACTGGATTGGATGCCAAGGTGCCTCTACACCGAGGTGGGTTTTGGGCCGAGGTGGCTGGATACCTGAGCTCCAAATGTTGCGAACTAGGCTTGCCAGGCTAAGTTGTCATCCCTTGATCAAATCGCGCCCACGTGTCCCCTTCTTGCTAGGTCGTGCCAAATCACCCTTCATCAATATATTATTAATTATGGAATCAGTAATAATAATAAGTATATTATTATTACTATCATTTACTAATTTTATATTCTTATTATGTGTGTATTGATTTTGAAATAAGTAATATCAAATTATTTTTATTATGAAGTAATTAATTTGTTATAATTATGATTTTTAGTTAATTCCTGAAATAGTAAGCATTTATAATTCTTTTAGTTTAACAATAATGAATAATTGAAAGTTTATAATTTAACTATCACTAAATGAAATATTTATTGGAGAATAATAATAGTATTAATTACAATTACTAATAATAATAATAATATAAATAAGTAACACTAATTATATATTTATAAAATAATTAATATGAATTAATATAAATATAAAATGATTATATCCTAATTAATAATTAACATTATTCAAATACTTATTAATTATCATTAATTAATTAACATTCTGAAGTAATAATTATCATTTTTATAATAAAAGAATTAATTGTTAGTAAGTAATTATAATCAGTAACAAATTTTTATCAGAATTATTATTAGTAATAATTAATTATAATTGTTGATAATAATAATATACTTATATTAATTAATATAAGTATTAATTATAATTTTTGATAATAATAATATAATTAATTATTTCATATAAATGTATGAATTATAATTTCTGATAATAATTCTAATATAAATAATTAACATTAAATGTTTATTTTCAAAATAATTAATATGAGTTATTATAAATATAAAATGATTATATTCGAATTATTAATTACCATTATGAAAATCATTATTAAGTATAATTCCGAATTAATAATGAGAAATATTATCAACAATTAGTTAATATCAATAATTAAGTATTAGTAGTAATTATTATAAGAAATTATTATCAGTGAGTTATTATTATTAGTAAATAATAGCTGAAATTAATTAATTAGAAGTCATTAATTATTATTAGTACCCCTCTCTTTCAAAAAGTTGACTCATCATCATCGTCATCATCAATGACAACAACTTGATAAAAATAGGTAAGTATAATTAATTTATTTTTTTATCTTTTGGAAAACTGAATAAGAGAAAAATAAAATGATTAGCATTGCAAATGAAACATTATAAGGATTTTTGCAAAAAAATTATTGAATATAAAAAACCAATTATTCAAAAATAAGGTCATTAAATCAAAGAGTAATTAAAATTATTCAGTAAATAATAATTTTAAGAAATTAAAAAATAATAATTAATTATCTGTCTAAATTAAAACGAGTTATTTCAGCAAATAATTATAAGTAATTAATTTTTTTATTAACGTTTTGTTAATAATAATCAGTATTATTAATAGATTAATAATATATTAATAGTTATGAAATCAATAATAATAATAATAAGTATATTATTATTATTAACTATTAATATATTCTTATTATGTTTGAATTGATTTTGAAATCAGTAATATTAAAGTATTATTATTATTACTACTATTATTATTATTTTATTTTTATTTTTATTAAGTAATTAATTTGTTACGATTACGATTTTTAGTTAATTCATAAAATAATATTCTTTTATAATTCTTTAAGTTTAACAAAGTTGAATAATTGAAAGTTTTATAATTTAACTTTCACTAAATGAAGTATTTATTGGAGAATAATAATAGTATTAATTATAATTACTTGTAATAATAATGTAAATAAGTAACACTAATTATATATTTATAAAATATTTAATATGAATTAATATTTATATAAAATGATTATATCCCAATTAATAATTAACATTCTGAAGTAAAAATTATCATCATTAGTATTAGTAATAATTAATTATAATTACTTATAATAGTATAATTAATTATTTCATATAAATGTATGAATTATAATTTCTTATAATAATTATAAACTAATTAATTAACATTAAATAATTATTTTCAAAATAATTAATATGAGTTAATATAAATATAAAGTGATTATTTCTGAATCATTAATTACCATTATGAAAATATTTATTAATTATCATTTTGAATTAATAATGAGCAATATTGTCAGTAATAAATTATCAATAATTAAGTATTAGCAATAATTATTATAAGAAATTATTTTCTGAATTAATAATGAGCAATATTATCTCTAGTTAATTATTATCAGCAATTAAGTAATAGTAATAATTATTATAAAAAATTATTTTCAGTAATTAATTATTATCAGTGAGTAATTATTATTAATAATTAATAACTGGAATTTATTAATTAGAAGTAGTTAACAGTAATTAATTAATAATTAACAATAATTGTTATTAGTAATTAATAGTTGTAATTAATTAATTTGAAGTAGTTAATAGTAATTATTATTAGTAATCAATAGTTGGAATTAATTAATTAGTTTAGTTGTTAACAATAATTAATAGCACAGTTTCCATTGTTTTAGGAAATGATTGAAAGTAGGAGCTTCCCACTTCTCACAACTCTACATGTTAGTCGGCTCTTTTCTTGAACTACCACTAATCAGAAGTTGACACATGTCTAGTGAGCTCTATTATTGAACCACCATTAATTAGTATTTGACACGTGTCCATTTTGTATAAATCTTTGGAGTGATAGGTGTCTGAATGTAGATGGGCCACATGTCTGACTGTAGGGGGATTTGGCCTGAAATCATTCCTTTAATATATATACCAGTGAATGACCCCGTACTAAGTATGGGGAAGTTGGGAAGTTAATAAACATTAATGATTTTTATCACCATTTTTATTACTATTTATAAACTGCCATTTTTAAGAAATTCATACAGTCTATGAGTCCACATAAATTGACATTTATATGTCAAACCCGTAAAATTATATGGGTCATTAAATTCAACTTGAACCGTTTATTACTTTAATTTAATCATTCTTATTATTATTTATTTTTATTATGAAGTAATTAATTTGTTATAATTACGATTTTTAGTTAATTCCTGAAATAGGAATTGCTTTTATAATTCTTTTAGTTTAACAATAATGAATAATTGAAATTTTATAATTTAACTTTCACTTAATGAAATATTTTTTGGAGAATAATAACAGCATTAATTATAATTACTTATAATAATAATAAAAATAAAATCAATAATAATAATAATAATAATAATAATGTAAATAAGTAACACTAATTATATATTTATAAAATAATTAATATGAATTAATATAAATATAAGATGATTATATCCCAATTAATAGTTAACATTATTAAAATATTTATTAATTATCATTAATTAATTAACACTCCGAAGTAATAATTATCATTGTTATAATTAAGGAAGTAATTATCAGTAAGTAATTATAATCAGTAATTAATTTTTATCAAAAAATCATTATTATTAGAAAAAAATAATTATAATTATTGATAAAAATAATATAATTAATTATTTCATATAAATATGTGCATTATAATTTCTGATAATAATTCTAATATAAATAATTAACATTAAATATTTATTTTCAAAATAATTAATAAGAGTTAATATAAATATAAAATGATTATTTCTGAATTATTAATTACCATTCCGAATTAGTAATGAGAAAAATTATCAGTAATTAGTTAATATCAGTAATTAAGTATTAGCAGTAATTATTATCAATAATTAATTATTATCAGCGAGTTATTATTATTAGTAGTAATTAGTAGCTGAAACCTAATTAATTAGAAGTCATTAATTATTATTAGCACCGACTCATCATCATCATCATCATCATCATCATCATCATCATCATCATTGACAACAACTTGATAAATACATAATTTGATAAAAATAGGTAAATATCATTAATTTATTTTTTCTCTTCTCGAAAACTGAATATGAGAAAAATGAAATGGTTAGCATTGCAAATGAAAAATTGTTTGGTTTTATGCAAAAAATATTATTGAACATAAAAACCAATTATTCAAAAATAAGGTCGTTAAATCAAAGAGTAATTAAAATTATTCAGTAAATAATAATTTTAAGAAATTAAAAACTACTAATTAATTATCTGTCCGAATTAAAACGGGTAATTTCAGCAAATAATTTGAAGTAATTAAGTTCTTCTATTAACATTTTTTAATAATAATTAGTATTATTAACAGATTAATAATTATGAAATCAGTAATAATAATAAGTATATTATTATCATCATCATCATCATCATTATTATTATTATTATTATTATTATTATTATTATTATTATTATTATTATTATTATTATTATTATTATTATTATTATTACTATTATTATTATTTTATTTTTATTAAGCAATTAACTTGTTATAATTATTGATGTAACGGTTTTTGGTCACTTTTCAATTTTTTTTTTTGCTAAGTACCTCGTCATTTGGTCTGCTCCCAAGTGGCATGTGACTCAAGAGGCTGAGGTGGAGCTCCCTGGTGGCGATCTGCCTGGTGGCGAATTGCCTGGTGCCGAGCTACCTGGTGGTGAGCTACCTGGTGCGGAGCTACCTGGTGGTGGGCTACCTTGATGTCGAGCTCCCTGGTGGTGAGCAACCTTGATGAGCTTCGTTGCTCTTTTAGAGGCCTGCAAGGAACCAAATGTCAGAGGACCCGGGGTGGCTAACCTGGTGAGGTCGCTTCGATGCCTAAGTTAGCACTTGGTAAAATAACCTTAGATTGCAAGAGAGTTGGAGAGTAGAAAATACCCCTCTCATCTCCCCTCCCCCCTGGAGGGGGGAGGCCTTTATATACTAGAGTCCTCGTGGGTTAGGTGGAGCAGTTCCTAGATTCTCGCCGTGATGGGACCTGCTTTCGTGTTAGGTGGGGATAAAGCCACCAACTAGTAAGGTTGCCCATTTCCGCCTGCTCGGGGAGTGGGTGAGCTAATATAGCTGTTACAAGTCATAATCCCGTAAAATGCGGGGTACGATGGTGAGCTCCTCGGGGTTGTCAGGTTGGCGCCTATGCCAGGCCGCTAGGTCGCGCATGTGCCAGGCCGCCAGCTTGTGCCAGGGCCAGGCTGCCAGCTCGTGCCAAGGCCAGGTCGCGCCAGGGCCAGGACACTAGGTCGTGCCTGTGCCATGTCGCACCTGCGCCAGGCCGCGCCTGGTTGGACACCATCAACTTAGCAAAGGCAAGTTGTTGCCAAAGTGGTCCCGGGTGTCACCTAGTTGTTCTGAGGTGCTAGGTGTCACAAGATCATTGGAGGGCCAAATCCACCCTCATCATTTGCCCCCCACTCCCGAGCTGAAAGTAACTCAGCGAAGGGAGTAGATTTCTCCTTTTGGCTCGTAATTCGACGAGCTCGTAACCGTTGATTCAGTTTCTTAGGCTTTGGGAGCTGCTTGGAAGCGAGCTGCCCGTAAGGTGCCGAAGTCTCTGCCAGTTCAATATTTTAGCCCTTAGGGTCTAGGAGTGACTTGCAGCCCACTCTCCTTGGCTTCGCCCATGCCGACGAGGCAGCTGGGTCTTGTGTAGTATTGTAGCTCTTAGGGTTTGGGAGCAACTCGTAGTCCACTCCTAGACTTTGCCCATGCCGAAGAGGTAACTGGGTCTTAAGTAGTATTGTAGCCCTTAGGCTTTGGGAGTGACTCGTAGTCCACTCCTAGACTTTGCCAATGCCAAAGAAGCGACTGGGTCTTAAGCAGTATTGTAGCCCTTAGGCTTTGGGAGCGACTCGTAGTCCACTTCTAGATTTTGCCCATGCCAAAGAGGCAACTGGGTCTTAAGCAGTAAAGAAGTCTTTTATTAGTTCGTCAGTTCATGCCTGGGCCAAGCCGCCAGGTTGGCGCATGTGCCAGGCTCCCAAACTGCCAGGCCGCACCAGGTGGGCGCCTTAGAGCTACTTAGTCTGTTAGTTCCCTGCATAGTCTTTGAGTTCATAAAAAAAAGGGGAACTGTAAAGCGAGAGCTTCAGTTTCTAAAAAGTGAGGACTTAGCTTTTTGGGAGAAGAGGACTTAGCTTTTTGTAGGATGAGAACTTAGCGTTTTGGGAGAAGAGGACTTAGCTTTTTTGTTGGACGAGAACTTAGCTTTTTGTAGCATTCCCATAGGCAGCGCCAAATGATGTAACCGTTTCTGGTCACGTATCAATTTTTTTTTGCTAAGTACCTCGTCATTTGGTCTGCTCCCAAGTGGCATGTGACTCAAGAGGCTGAAGAGGAGCTCCCTGGTGGCGAGCTACCTGGTGGCGATATGCCTAGTGGCGAACTGCCCAGTGCCGAGCTGCCTGGTGGTGAGCTACCTAGTGCGGAGCTGCCTGGTGGTGGACTACCTTGATGCCGAGCTCCCTAGTGGTGAGCTACCTTGATGAGCTTTGTTGCTCTTTTAGAGGCCTGCAAAGAACCAAATGTCAGAGGACCCAGGGTGGCTAACCTGGCAAGGTCGCTCCGATGCCTAAGTTAGCACTTGGTTGAGAGCTGAAAATAACCTTAGATTGCAAGAGAGTTGGAGAGCAAAGATTACCCCTCTCATCTCCCCTCCCCCCTGGAGGGGGGAGACCTTTATATACTAGAGTCCTCGTGAGTTAGGTGGAGCAGTTCCTGGATTCTCGCCGTGATGGGACCTGCTTTCGTGTTAGGTGGGGATAAAGCCACCAACTGATAAGGTTGCCCATTTCCACCTGACTTGGGGAGTGGGTGAGCTAATATAGCCGTTACAAGTCACAATCTTGTAAAATGCGGGGTATGGTGGTGATCTCCTCGGGGTTGTCAGGTTGGCGCATGTGCTAGGCCACCAGGTCACGCCTGGGCCAGGCCACCAGGTCATGCTAGGGCCAGGCCACCAGTTCGCGCCAGGGCCAGGCAACCAGCTCGTGCTAAGGCCAGGTCGTGCCAGGGCCAGGGCACCAGTTCGCGCCTGTGCCAGGTCGCGCCTACGCCAAGCCGCGCTTGGTTGGACACCATCAACTTAGCAAAGACAAGTTGTTGCCAAAGTGGTCCCGGGTGTCACATAGTTGTTCTAAGGTGCCAGGTGTCACAAGATCATTGGAGGGTCAAATCCGCCCTCATCAATTATGATTTTTAGTTAATTCATAAAATAATATTTGCTTTTATAATTCTTTAAGTTTAACAATATTGAATAATTGAAAGTTTTATAATTAAACTTTCACTAAATGAGGTATTTGTTGGAGAATTAATAGTATTAATTATAATTACTTGTAATAATAATAATGTAAATAAGTAACACCAATTATATATTTATAAAATATTTAATATGAATTAATATTAATATAAAATTCCCAATTAATAACTAACATTATTAAAATGCTTTTTAATTATCATTAATTAATTAACATTCCAAATTAATAATTATCATCATTAATATTAGCAATAATTATTTATAATTATTGATAATAATAATATAATTATATTATTAATTATAATTAATTATAATAATATAATTACATATAAATGTATGAATTATAATTTCTGATATTAATTTTAATATAAATAATTAACATTAAATATTTATTTTCAAAATAATTAATATGAGTTAATATAAATATAAAATGATTATTTCTGAATTATTAATTACCATTATGAAAATATTTTTTAATTATCATTTCGAATTAATAATGAGCAATATTATCATTAATAAATTATCAGTAATTAAGTATTGGAAGTAACTATTATAAGAAATTATTTTCTGAATTAATAATGAGAAATACTATCACTAATTAATTATTATCAGCAATTAAGTAATAGCAGTAATTATTATAAGAAATTTTTATCAATGATTAATTATTATTTGTAATTAATAGCTGGAATTAATTAATTAGAAGTAGTTAATATTAATTAATTAGTAATTAACAATAATTATTATTAGTAATTAATAGATGTGATTAATTAATTAGAAGTAGTTAACAGTAATTATTTTTAGTAATCAATAGCTGTAATTAATTAATTAGTTTAGTAGTTAACATTAATTAATATCACAGTTTCCTCTGTTTTCGGAAATGATTGAAAGTGGGAGCTTCCCACTTCTCACAACTCTGCATGGTGGTGGGCTTCACTCTGCATGTTAGTGGGCTCTTTTCCTGAACTACCACTAATTAGAATTTGACACATGTCTAATGGACTCTATTCTTGAACTACCACTAATCAGAATTTGACACATGTCAATTTTGTTTAAATCTTTGGAATGACAATGATAGGTATCTGTAGATGGGCCACATGTCTAACTGTAGGGGGATTTGGCCTGAAATCATTACTTTAATATATATATTAGATTTCAAGATAAATGTCCTTACACGTGGAGTAATGTTTGGAGGTTTGAAAAAAGGCAAAAAAAAAAAGTCCTTTTAACTATATATAATCAGTAAAGGCTATATTTAGAAATATTTCAATACGTGGCAAGATCTCAGGGTTTGACATGGATCATCCACAACTTGAAACCTGATAAACATTCTTCCAACCCTAACATTAATAAAGAATAGGGTCCGACTATGATATCCCAAAAGCAATTTACCAATAAATTGGAATCATAGTCGTTGTAGTAAATAAGGTGTTTATCAAAATTCATGGGTGGATTTTTTATTGGTCAAAACTCTTTTCATACCGCATCATAAATTTTCCCTAAAGAATATAGTAGACAAAAAAATCATGAACAATGATGAAGTTTTTATCTATTGGATTCATATGTTGTTTCAATGCTTTATAAAATTGAAATCATCAATAACTTAGAAAGGCTAGTCTTACTCTACATCTACACTAACTATATTGTCTTTATTTTCTTCTTTTTTCGGTATATAAATATAAATTGTTGCCTATATCAACCATGTTGTCTTAGGCTCTTAGCTCACGTCTTTTTCAGCATCCTAGGTAGATTATATATGGAACCTTCATAAATAACAAATCTTGTATAGTGAGCATACAGAGGTTAAAAGTATACTCATTTATAAAAAGGGAAATTGTCTAAAACTCACAATGAGTTTTCAGCATTTCTCTTAAGCTCACCAGTCACCACAACTTTTCAAAATATCTAAAACTCACCATGTCACTAACTTGACGTTAAACTGACTAACGGGTGTTAAATATTACCATTTTAACCTTCATAGAAAAATATAAAATATATACAAAATAAATTAATGGGTGTTAATATATTACCATTTTAATATTTAGACATGAAAAAAGGAAAAAGTTGAAAAAAATATTTTCAATTATAAAATGCATAAAAACATAGAAATTACAAAAAATATAAAAAATTATAGAAATTGCAAAAAAATAAAAAATTATTTTCAAATTATAAAAATTATAGAAATTGAAAAACAAAATCAGAAAATAAAAATTGTAGAAAAAGCACCAAAAATTATAAATAAAAAACAAAAATACAGGAAAATTTATAGATTGTAGAAAATAGAAAAATGTAAAAAAACAGAAATTATAAAAAAAAAACATTGGAAATTATAACAAAACACTAAAAATGCAAAAAAAAAAAAACAAAAGAATTGAAAACTGAAAAAGACCATTTTTTCTCTAACACACCATTCAAGGGTAATTTGGTCATGAAAATTGTTATTTATGCTGACAAGGACACCTCTGTTAAGAAGCATTACCGGTGCACTAACGGAAGGTGAGTTTTGGAAAATAAAAACTTACTGACATTGTGACTTTTAGACATTTTGAAAAGTTGTGGTGAATTTAAGAGAAATGTTGAAAACTCGTGCTGAGTTTTAGACAATTTCCCTTATAAAAATGAGGGCAATACTTGGCTCTCATCACGTTGGACATGCACCCTACCACCTCCTGACTTTTAGATCTAAACCTCAAATTCTTAAACCTTAAAATCAATTCTAAACCCTTAAACCTTAAACTCTATGCCCCTAAATTAACCCTAAGTCCTAAGTTTTAAACCCTTAAATCCTAGACTCTAAACCCTAAAAGCTAAACTCTAAAGTTAGTATGTAAATTGATAATGGTAGAATACATGTCCTCCCACGTGTAAGGGTGCCAATGGACAGGTTTTAGATTGGACCCCGTCTAGTCCAAAATCAATTTGGACAGATTGGATGGACCAACAAGACATATTGGATTGGACCAATCCAGTCCAAAGTATTTCTTAGATTGGATTGGACTTGGTCCTTATGTAATAAATTTATATTGAATTGAGTTGGATTAAGCCAATATCTGATCCATTGATATAAGATAAGAATATAGATGTCAATGAACTTGATTTGGGTTGAAACCGATCTAAATCAAAACAGATTTGACAATAAATTAGACAGTTCAGACATTGAATTAGACCGTCTAGATTGGTCCAAAATATTCATTGGATTGGACCTGATTCATTTATAATGGACTCACATTGGATTGGATTGGATTGGATTGAAACAGATCAGTCCAATTGACACCCGTAACCCACGTGGTAGGAGACAACCAATTATCATCATTCATCATTCATCGCTGTCCAAAATTGACAAGTGCAAAGCGAGTTGAGATATTCTGCCAATAAAACACTTTCAACCCTCTACTAATTTGATCTAACACTGAACATCTCATTATGAAGTATGAGACTGGAGGCACCATAAAAATGAAAGATGTGTGGTCACGTTGGTAGAGGGTTAGAATGTGTTTTGTTGGCAGGTGATCCCCGGACTCGTGCAATTCAAATATTCACATTCAAGTACGGCATGGCTAAACAAAAGACTACAAATGAAAACCGAAAAGCATTAATTAATTTCTCTCATTGCTTGAAACAAAATTTTCTACAAATTATTCCGAAGGGATTGAAAATTCAATAGATATTAGCAAGGACCATCCTGCCTAGCTAGAACAAAAACGGAAATTGGCCCAACTGCAAAATATAAAAGAATGAAATAATGAAAATGGATACAAGGGGTGGGGGGGAATTTATGAAAGCAGCAGAGTTCATCTGCCAAATCTTGAGTGACGCAGTGACGTTGGCCTCTGTAGCATTGTTGAACAAGAAAACCCGAGCTGACTCGTATATTGCTTTTGTTGGGTATATCCTTGATGTGATGACAGTCCTCCCACCTTGGCCAAAGCTTTCCACTATCGAATGATCAACCTGCGTGAGTAACCATCCACCCACACCCACAATTGATGAGAATGTGAGGTCAGGTGATCAGTATACAATGCAACAAGCTAAAACAAACAGCGACAGAACCATCAACCTTTTCAGGCTTCAACCAGGGAAGGTTCTGGGTTCAGATAGTTTGATTACAAATCTAGCAATTAATTTTAAATAAATAGAGTGATGCTGGATGGTAGCAGATTCAATGTTGTTCTAGCTTCTGCAACAAAACAATTAATCAACTTACTAGTATCCTCATGGTTAACTTTTCGCCTTCAAGTACAGGAACCAAGCTGCCGGAGACAAATTTACCAACATGAGGGGCCAGAGAAGACCTGCACCGCAGCAGCATTTTTTTTTTTTTTCCTAACTCAGTTCATGTATTTTTATTTATTTATATCAAAGTAATTGAATATAAAAAACAACAGCCTAGCTAGAGGTAGAAAGGATGAGGGGATGGCTGAGTTAGGATTTTCTGTAATACTTAAACAGCTTTCAGAAACGGAAAGGAACAAGAAAATTAAAGGAGCATGCCTTGATTGGTCGGCACAGAAGAAGGTCCTATATTCACCACCACTGTCCTTGGAAATGTAGAAGTATACAGGTGTTTGCTCGGCTAGGCTGTCCTCTGCCAGAACCAAGATGCCGAAGGGTCCCAAGGTGCCTCTTCCGGCAGCTCCACCACCCACGACGCAGTTGTAACCAACAATGTCATCTCTGGTGGCCCCTTTTAATGCCTTACCGTCTATCTCAAACTCGGCACTTATGTCCAACTGTTACCATTGCCACAGGACAAGAAGCTTATCAACTGAAGTCAATGCAATAAATTAAGTAATTAATTAAGCTAAACAGACCTGTGTCGCTGTGCCGACGTCGAGTGGCACGACTGTTCCAGGTCCGACTACCACTTTGTTAAATTCCTTAAGATTCGATCTCAAGTTCTCCACCTCCTCCACTGGCCATTGAAGTAGATTGCTCCTAGTCTTCTGGTCAAACAGCACCACCCTTGGAATGCTCTGTACGAACGTCAAAGTCATCATGTACATGTAAAATTTTTTCATAAATCCATTGGTCTAGCTAGTTCAATTCTAATAGCTAGCTACACTGAAATAAAAAGAATTACAGTACCTGAACTGATGCCCAGCCCTTCTTTATGTCGTCGTCCTCGCTGTCGCTCTCACCAATCCAACCCCACAACACTCTTCTCTGCTTGTTTTGATCGTAGAATGTCTTGGAAGCATAATACTTACCATAATCATAGCGCAACCCAAATCCCACATCCGCCATTTCATTGTCTGGGATCCATGTATCATTCTCTACGTAGTAAGTTCCGAGCGCGTAGTAATCTATCTTAGTGTTGTCGAGGCTGGCCTTGAGCACATGCTTCACTCCAGGCCAATTGTCCGACGTGTTCAGGCCTTTCTTTTCCGTGGTTGAGACAGGATAGAAGTCCACGCATTCCCACATTCCGGTTTCGGGAACGGCATGGAGCAGTCCATCCAAAAGCTCGTAGGTGGTGAAGTTGGTGGTATGATACACTAGAGAAATGCCGGTATCGTTGATCTTGGAGCCGATAGCAACGCGCCAATGGCCGTCGGGACCGAACCAGGCGGTGGTGGGATCTCGGAAGTCCAAGTCGCGAATATGGGGCGGTGGAACCAGGATCGGATTGCCGGGATACTTAACCCAGTGGATGAGACGAGGATCTGAGGGGTCGGCCGGGTAGGCCAGGTTCTGGACCTGAACCTTGTCTTTGGTGAAGCCGGTATAAAGGACGACGATAGAACCATCGGGGAGCAGCGTGGCCGAACCGGTCCAGACACCGTTGATATCGTACCATTCATCAGGGACCATGGCAAAAGGAAGATTCTCCCAGTTGATGAGGTCCTTTGAGATGGCATGGCCCCACGTTATGTTGCCCCACACTGCACTCTCAGGGTTGTATTGGTAGAATAGGTGGTACCATCCATTGTAATACATTGGCGCTGCAACGTAACATTTCCTCGGGTCAGACAACACATTTCTATTCCAATACATTGGCCCATTTTTTTAGTTTTACATATATATATCTAAACATACTGTTGGAGCCTGGGACGTTTAGATGGCTGATCAACTCCGTCCAATTGGAATTGTTGGGGGCAAATAGAAGTATGGAACTAGGGCCACGGTACCTTATTGTTTCGGATTAAGTTGGCTATTATACCCCTCAAGGCCTCAATTATTAACAAGTTGTTATAAGTGGCTGAATGATATTTAAAACTTTTCAACTGTCCAATTTGTAATTTGATGTTTGTGGCACCTCCCATAATTGTATGGACAATAGTCAACAATACCCTCAGAATAAATTTCCTTCAGCCAAAGCCTAAATTGAGGGTGACTTTGTGCATATAATAATAAAAAAAGGTGCCATAAACGGGTAAAGTGGAGTTTTAAAAAGTTTAAAATTGTCATGTAAACAATTTTCAAACACTAAAACTGTAAGTGTAAGTTAATAGCTAAATCCAAGTATTGACCAAAACCCAGGTGACCTATATGTAATAAAGCCATAAAGGGATTCAAATAAATAATATGCAATTCCAGAAAGTAGAGATCTGTGCTGTTCAGAGGATTTACCATTAGGATCTGGAGCAAAACATAAGAAGATTCCGCCGCGATTGGATCAGAACAGTGAGAACGGAACGGCAAAATTCATGTCAGTATGAGATGAGAAACAGTAAACAAAAAAGAAGAAAATATTGGGTAATTGAGAGAGACAGAGAGAGAAAGATGGGAAGTTGGGAACCCACCATTCATCCAGTTCTTTTCGGGTTGAAAATGGTAAGCCGTTCTCTGCCAAGACAACATGGGTTGGGTCCATGGATACGTGACTCCTCCTTTGTTAGAATAGAGACGGAAAGTCTTCTCCGACACCCCTTCCAATACCCCACGTGATACCCCCACAGGTGTAGAAGATGGAAGTGAGTGATGATGATTCCTTTCCATTACATCTGTTAATGGCTCTTGTGATCTTTGAACACAGAGAAACACCATTACCAAAGCTAAAACAAAGATTCCACTCAACAATATAGATGATATCACTTTTATCGGTCTCCGGCCAGGCACCGGAGTTCCCTCTTGTTCAACTTCATTGTGCAGAGGGTTGTAAGGGTATGAGACAGCACGTTCGAGGTCGGGACAGATCCGGAAGGGATCGGTATACATGGTGATGGTGGACGTCGTGACAGTAACGGTGATGCTGATGCTGATGGTGATATTCCTACCAGAACCTACCTATTGTGCATATATTTATATATGTTAGAGAGAGAAGCTAGGTCGATGAATTAGAGAATGTGTCAGATAAGGAGGTGGTCTGCAGATCCTCATTCGTCGTTTGATGCATCCACCTTTTACTGGGACTGGGTCTATGGGCGAGGTGTTATGTGGTTGGTTAATTTTCGTGCTTGATTGGAACCGAGAGAGACACAGAGTATATGTTCCGGTGCTCGGGGCACGTTTGAGTAATCGGGTTTTTTCTGACTTTTTCTTTTCTGGCTTTTGATTTTTGAGCGAGTAAAATACAAAAGAGTTGCGTGGCTTGTCCATATGGGGAACGGAAAACGTGGTTGTTATAGCTTATAGGGATTCAAACGCTATCCAATTGTCTGAAATCTGAATTCCAATTAATTCGAATTAGATGCCATGCCACTAAGGTTGATCTCATCCGTTTATAATTAGGTATTTAGGTACCATTAACTCGTATAAGCCCTTCCTATCATATCATGTCTTTTGGACATTAGATTTTTCCTTGGATCAAAATCAAATATGAATGCACTCCTACCATCTTATACTCAAACTTCATAATATTATATCTATTAATAAATTTGGTTATTTTCAATTAATTTTATTCATTAAATATAATATCAAGGCCATTTTTAATTCACTTTATGAATTATATACTAACAGGGCCTGTACGGTGCAGACTTTGTTATGCGGAACTTGATCAAAAGGAGGTCGATCTTGATGTTTGCATGCATTTGATGCATTAAGAAAATAATATTTTTTCTTAATTTTTACAATTTTACTTTTATAACTAATTTATTCAAGGTTAAAACACATATTCTATCAACCAACATATAAACAGTTTAATATTTTATCTTCAATTTTATGAAGGTTATATTATCTATGAAGTTCTAAATTATTACTATTATAATTGGTAATTATCCGTGTCAAATATAATTGGGTCTAATAAAATCAAACCCAATTATTATCACAATTAATAATTGGTTCAATTTTGGATCCGGTCTTGATTAATGATCCGGAGATAACTGGTACATAGTGCCTTAAACCAAACCTGACCCACTGGCAGCTATAGATTCAAATGGGGGATTCAATGACACCCCACAGAGCCGGTGAGATCACATCGGTGCCCCCACAGAGCACACCCCACGGGCACCCTACAGTACATCCAAACCGTACATTGGGAACATCTCCCAATGATGTTCCCAATGCACGCTCAGATGTGCCTGTGGAACGCAGATGTGAATTCTGATCCGGTCCCGCTATATTTTTTAAAACTTTGAAATTTTAATTCCATCATTTAAGTTATCTAATTAGTGATAATACAACATCAACTAAATTAATAAAATAATTTTGAAAATTTAAAATTATTTATTTATTGAAGTTTTTTATTTTCCAATCATTGTATTAATTTCTCTATCAGTACTGAGTTGTTAGAGATTTCTAAAATTATTAAATTTTAATAACTTATATTATTCTTTTCTGTTTGGTACTATTTCGAATAAATTGAATTAATATGCATACTGTGTTAAACAAAGTAACATTGAAATATATGGATCAAGAAAAAAGGTCACGCGCAACTTGTTTTCCATCATCTTCTTTAGACGAATATGAAAACAGGTTCATAATTATTCAAATCGTTTGATCAATAAAACGGCAAAAGAAAAGGTGTCAAAATAATATTTCAAAATGTCAAATACCCCTATCTTATGCATCAATGCCCACCTGTGAATTAGTATTAATTCCGAGCTGGCGTCTACCCTAACTGTACTTTGGGCTTATGAATTCTGATGCTAGGTTGAACCGTCATTCTCCCTAAAATTTATATACACTCCAATTGTTGGTTTAATGAAAAAGCCGTCGGGGTTAATTCCACACAAAATGCATCTCATATCGATTTCACAGCACATCCCACCTTGTATTAGAACAATACGTAAATACGGAGGAGCAGATCTCATGAGAAAAAGACAAATTGATTTGTTCAAAGAAGAAATCATATTGAAGAGAAACAATAGTTCCTTTTAAAGACCAAATCTGATAGTGAATTCTGTTTGAAGAAATCAGCATATGTTAAGTAGCTCTGTCCCCCATTTATGTCACCATTTAAGATTATTCAGGATACCATGCATGTGGAAAATAACACTCAAAATAGAGCATAAAACACAGAACCAAAATCTAATTGTATGATACTTGATTTTACCTTACAAAAGCACAAGCACTTCAGTACCTGAATTCACGGAAAAGCACCCGAGTATCCTATACTTTAGGGTCAGTCTCACTTTAGTACCCAAAATTCAAAACACAGTATTGCAATATTTAAACTATATTATCTGTATCATAAGATGACATGTGCGAGTAAATTTTTCAAAAATGTCAAAACTACTCTTTTTAATATTTTTTAGACAATTGTACATTGATTGTCTTCCCCATGGGTGGCAAGAATTCTAACATCACCCCTTATTATGGATTCAATAATTGAATAAGAAAACGATTACAACGATGGCTATCTAAATCCCTCTTCTTTGTCAATAGCATCTTTAATGACATTTTTTTTTTATAAACATGGCTATTTTGGTCACTTCAAAATTATCTTTCTCTTGCCTATTCAAAACTCAAAGGGTATTTATATACTTTCACAAGCCATCTAAGGTTAATATTTTTGGACTAAACTGACAATTTTCAAGAATTCAGATATTATAGTGGCAAACTTTGAAGTTTAGGTATTAAAGTAAGACTGGTTCCAAGGTAATTTCCACCATCTTTAATAAGCAATTTACCCAAAAAAAAGAAAAAAAAAAATAATCCTTATTGGCAACATCAATCTTTGATTTTGATCATGTCTATCTTTGTTCTCTTAATTTCCACCATCAATGACCCAAAAATGATGTGAACAAACATTTTTTCTGCAATACCTCTAACTGACCTCAAAATTAGCACTACAAGTTTTAAAATGGCACCTCTGTAATTTCTAGTATATCTTTTAGAAGTGAAACCATTGACACCACCACATGCATGTCTTTTATATAGGGGTGGATTTAAGCCGAGCCAAACCAAATACTTGGTTATTCGAGTTCGATTCGAGCTAGAGACTTGAGATCAAGCTCGGTTTGGTTCATAGCTCATAAGTTGGAGCTTAACTATAAGCAAGGTGTTTTTTTTGAAAAAAAATATATATATAAAATTATTTTTTATTTTTCCGACAAAAAATAAGAATTATAAAAATTATTTACTACTATACATAATTATGTATGTATATATATATATATAATAAAAATTATTTATTTAATAATAGGCTCGAGAGTGGAGCTTCATTGGGCTTGAGTTCAACTCGATTAACAAACGAGCCTATATATCAGGCTCGAATTCAACTTGAAGCTCATTTTAAACCGAGTCGAACCAAGCTTGAATAGCTTATAAAAGGCTTGGCTCATGACCACCCCTACTTTTATATATTGGAGTCGATCTCAAGAATCTAAACGATGCTTCCAAGAATCTAACGACCCCAATTTCTGTCAACATGAACAAAAAAAATGGTAAATTACAAAGGGCCACCCTATACCTCCTCGAACTTTTTACATTGTGATAAATTCTCCTTTTGCCGTTAAGTCAGATAATGGAAGTTATTAAATTATCAATATACCCCACTAAATTCTTTTTTTATTTTCTTTTTCTTGCCCATTTTCTGTTAAAACCCAACTAACCCAAAAATATATCATTGTCTGAAAAAGAGTTGTGCGCCACTGCTCTCACTTTTTATTTTCTGGTAGAAACTAGAAACACCATGACCAGGCGTCATGGCGTGGCGTGCTTGTAGTGTGCCTGAGAGCCAGGCCTGAACCTCAAATTCTCAATCAAAGGCTGGTGACGGTGGGAGAGGATGGGTAGTTTGCACAATTGCATCGCAAGATCGAGCATTAACCTAACAGGTACCTGAATAGAAGTGGCTCTTAATACCCCACCAATTTGGGTCTTTTTTAATCAAGTCCTGCCTGAAGGTCATTTCTTCTAAAAGACACTTGCAAATTAATCTGTGTTACGTACCCTTTTCACTTTTTCAGAGATGAAAATTGATAATGCAACTCCCTCGAGAAATAACGCAGGAGCGCCACTCAAAGAGGGCTCAGGATAACAAGATCACTGAAGAGATGAATTTCATTAAATGTCGAATACCCGTCCTTGTTGGTTTATCTCTCATGGCCATTACAAGGAAATGATTTGCAATAATTACAATTAGTGATCATAATGGCAATGATTCTCCATTCTCTCTTATCACCCCCTTAACTACAGCCTTGTCCTCAAGGATGATGTTAAGAAACTGATGACAAATGTCTCCTCACCTCTTCCTAGTGGCATTTCCTACTGCAAATAGCTGTCTAAATGCATATATGACAGCTAACTTAAGAGTAGGCATACTGAAATCCACAGCAAGAGATGCTCCTTCGTTCAAACATTTCAACTTCCTCTATTGTTTTACCGAGTAACCATGTAATCATCAGTGAGCTACTGCACTCTAGAGTTCTCATCAAACAATCCTCTTCAATCGGACCATTTTTCCCCTACAAGCTGATTGGAAAGGATTGAACATGGACACTTGCACAAACAAAACCTTGTTTTAAAACATAATTCTGAACTTATCCCCCAATTGGTTCCATTAATTGCATTGAAAGAGGCAATAAATGGTCGAATTGAAAGCTCCCCCTCCTTCCTCAGGGAACTACCAACCATGACGATAACATTCATTTTGGTGCATGCTCCAACGAAAATGGATATAGCAACCATATTGATGAAGGAAGATTTGGCCCGACCTTTTGACCATCCAATACGTGGCAGAAGCAACAGCTCGGCACGACAGTACGCTCGAGGCTCAAACTCCGAGAAGAGGAACCAGCAGTCCGAGCTCCCCAAAAGGAGCCCGAACTCCCCCTTTGACCCCGAGCCTTACGAACTGGCCCACCCCAGGGCAGTTCGAGCCACACCTCTACCCGAACTCAAGACTTCACCTCGCACACCACTCCAGCACTTCGGCTCCAGGCCGCCGAACTGAACAACTGTACCTGACACCAAAGGAGTCTGTATCCTGAGGCGGCGCACCTGACTGAATTAGGACCTGACGCTTGACAGCCGCACTTCAACGGCCACCTGCCACCACCACCTCCAGTCACAGAGACGGCTCCGACAAAGAGAGCAGTGGCGGTTGTCTGCCCCAACAGAGGTGATGGCACCCAAACTGGCAGAAGTGCAGAGGTAATGATACCCGACCTGACAGGAGCTTGGGAGTGAGTGCGCGAAGTGGTTATAAAAGGCTCACTTCCCCCCAAGAGGGAGGTATGTGAACTTTGCACTATCTGGTTTATTATTTTGCCTTTGAGAAGATACTAACTTGAGCTTCGGAGCACTCTCACTGGGTTCCTCCCCAAAGATACTCGCTTTCTTCCCTGTTTTCAGGCACCTTCCGCTCCAGCCAGAGGCAAGATCGTCGACAGCTAGGACCGGCCAGATTGCGCTCCATCACATTCCTTTAAGAATAGGAAATTCATCATCTATCAATTTCACTTTCACTTCATAATCCAAAAAGATGGATTTCTGTATCAAACTTTCATTTAATGCTTTAAGACAACCATAGAAAGCTTTTGTATCATCAGGGAAATTGCTTGTAAATGTTACCCACTCTCTCTCCTCATCAATGTTTCTTAATGGGGCAAAATGTTTCATAGACTCCATAATGCGGAGGAACATATATTTGATCTCATTTTCCTCGATGCTTTCATAACTGTTGGACTCCATTTCTTCTCTTCCCAAAGTCTTCCTAGTTCCATACTTTATGGTTATGTTTTCCTGTAGCACTTGTTTGTTGTCTGTTGGAGACAAATCTTCTATAAAGACATCAATCCTCACCTGAGTGACAATCTTAGCATACTGTGCCTTGCCAAAAGCTGCTTCATCCAAAACGCCGTCATGTTCAACATTGGCACTGTGAACATCTTCCTTCCTCATCTCTTTCTCTCTCCAGAATGTCAATGCATATCCTATCTTTGTTTGTTTCCCATCCTTGTATTGTCTCTGCATTATAATCCTTTGGCCTAGTCAGCCTCCAACTGGTTCTAACTGCACTCTGGTCATCAGATGTCAATTCCAATGCAAAAACTCCTTTATTTAGAAACCAAACTATAATGGATGGCTCCTTACGCATTGCAGAGACATGTAGCACCGTGTAAGCTCTGGCACCCCTAAAGTTGACATCAGCCAGCCCCAGATCAAGTACCTCTGCCACAACCTTGGGGTCACAGGAGGCAGCAACATAGTGAAGAACATTGGCATCATCCAAGGTGATCCCTAATTCATTTAGAAGACATTTCACCAGTTTGACATCATCAGAATCTAAAGCATTGTGGATTCCTCTGATGTTCTTTCACATACTGGGTCCACATCCATAGCAGAAGCCTTATCTAGCTGAGATTTGAGATGGAAAGATTTAATATCCATTTTGACTTCATTAGGGAGCTTTTCCATAGAGATGCTATCAAGGTCTGATCGTGCTACTCTTTGGACACAATGATCAATGAGACGATTTGATTGGCAATATGGAAAAGCCACCAAAAGAATTGGGATTACAACTTCCACAAAAGCCTTTTCCACAAAGATGAGAAGAAGACGCTTACCAAAAGGCACCAAATCAGACGTGTTATTGTGGTTTACCCTCTTTCTGAGAGGAACCTTTTGTTTTTGTGAAAGGCTCGTGGAAGAATCTACTCTTGGCGGCCAAAATGCATCGGTGTACACCCATGGTGTTTCCCTCAATCTATAACCTCTGCATCAATGTTGTAGACAAATCCATAATCAATCCGGAGCTGTCCCATGTTAGAGCTGAGCATGTCCAAACTAATGATATCAAGATTGACTCCTGGTTCAGGATTGGTTGAAGCACATAAGTTATAGCTGCTTGAACCATTTGATAGATGGGAAGACGAGGTAAAACTCAAGGAAAATGATGGCTCTGACGAAATTGCCATAGTCCCTACTATATAATCTCCCTTTAATTGATCTTCAAGGAAATGCTTCTCCTTCTTGATGAGACAGTAGATTTCTCCACTGACCACATGTAGAGGAGTCCCACTCCAAGTGTGAGCTGAAACAATGGATGCAAATAGGGCCAGACGGGATGGCAAAAAACCCTTATTTCACATGATTTTGCAAATACGGCGAATGGGATAGACTCTCGGTTTGGGTTGAGGTTTTGAATTGCCACCGAAGTTTTTGAAGAGATAGTGTGTGAATGGTTTGTGTTGGGTCCAGGGTCGAACTTAGGGCATGGTGGGAAGAAGATGAAGAGATGGAACGTAGTGCTAGGGTTTTGCCCAATGGAAACTTGGGTTTTGACATTAGGAACAGAGGAGAGGATGTCCGTATTGGTTCTGGTTGCCAAAATTGAAGGAGAGGATTGAGACCTAGACTCGAGAGTGGCCTGAAAGTGCAGAGCTCCATTACTGGCAACGTAGCCGGATGACAAATAGATGGAAATAAGGAAGAAGGGTGGGATGTAGAGAATAGAGAAGGGGTGAAGTTGACGATGGGTGGAAGGGTGGGTACTTTTTTGTCATCTAGCAGGGGAACGATGACCGGAGGATGAGGGTTGGAAAGTTCTTGGTTCTTATTAGTGTAAGGGGTGAGGGCCCTTACACTATCCTTCGACATCGTCACCGCTGATTCAAAAGATGCTGCAAGATTTGGTGGTGGGTTTGAAGTAACAACACCCTTCAACAACCCTTCCAATGGAGTCTTCGCCGCTGTTGCTTCATCCACCAGAGTTAGAATCTGTTTGAGCTTGTCTTCAATTTCTGCCATTTGAGCTAAGATTTGAGAAATGGTTCTTCTCGATACAGCTAAGACGAGCTTCGAAATTTGCTCTTCTTGAATCCATAAAATCAATCGGCCCTGATACCATTTGTTACGTACCCTTTTCAGAGATGAAAATTGATATGTAACTTCCTCGAGCAATAACGCCGGAGTGCCGCTCAAAGAGGGCTCAGGATCGCAAGATCATTGAAGAAAATGAATTTGATTAAATGTCGAATACCCTTCCTTATTGGTTTATCTTATTTATATAGGCTCATAGCCATTATAAGGAAATGACTTGCAATGATTACAATTAGTGATCATAACGGCAATGATTCTCCATTCTCTCTCATCAACTCTAATGGTCTCCAGGAGTGCCCATGGCTTTTACGTAAATACCCATGCCAGTCTCGTACGCGTCAGCAGTAGTAAGGGGACTAAGCTTTTCATCCCGCTGGAAGATTAAGGCTCGTAACAATCTGCAATAGGTACATGTTCATTACGATATGCGTAAGGGCGTTCATTGAATGGAAGCCATATTAATCTAACAAGGTTTTTATTTTAATGTGAATAGAAAAATATAATTATCGAACATAACATCATTGATAATAATGAAGAAGAACAACAAAAAGGTGACGAATAGGGCTTTGTTCTAATCTAGTAGGGCTCTGTTTAAATCTACTATAGAGTATTTAGTCTAGTAGAGCTCTACCGAATAGATTATCATGAAGAAGAAGAACAAAAAATGAAGAACAAGAAGATAAGGGACCTACCAGTTTGTCTCACACAATCTCAACCTTAACCCTTAGCAATTTTGCCTTCTACTTATTTTCTGGCGCACCAGTACAGCGGGAGTAGCATCTACGGCACACCTGTAGAGCGAAAACAGAGTGGTAGGCTCAAACTCTCAATCTCGGTCTCTCCTGAGTCCTGTCTCAGACTCTAGTTCGAAACTTGTGTCAGAACACCAATCCAACCTAATTGAAGTTCTAAGCTCTGAGGGAGATTACTTTGGGAGAGAGACAACAGAAAGAAAGAGAAAGAAAGAGAGAGAAGCTCTAAGCCCTGAGGGATATCACTTTGAGAGAGAGAGAGAGTGTGTGTGACAGAAATAAAGATAGAGTTTGGAGTTTTAAAAGCCTTGGAAATGGTGTGATAGCAAGCTGGGTTTCTCGGATGCCAACTTATACAAATACAAACACATGTAGAGAAGAAACAAGCCACAGAAATTTCTGTAACATGGCAACTAGCTATTGTAGGATCTTCCTAATCATTTTCATGTTTATTGGTTTTCTTGTTACTGCTTTTCTGTTGGTTCCGCTGTCTCAATATCGATTTCATCTGAAGTGAATGGATGGCTTCAGGCAAATCAGACTTTCCGATCGAGGGGTGAGTTGCAGAAGTTGAAGAGGATTAAAGCTCTACTCGGGGCAATCAATAAGCCTGCCATCAAGACAATTCAGGGTTTCTATGAGAATAAAAAGATTTGAATTTTTTGTTGGTTCTATGGAGAAGACAATGAACTTCAGTGGAGAAGACAATGAACAGTGGAGAAACAATTTCAGTAGTTAAGTTACATGGAGAAGACAATGAACATTGCAAAGTGTGATGATTTCATAAATTAAAAAAAGGGGTAAAATAAATTAGAAAAGGGTGAGTTTGGGCATTTAGAAAATTTTAGACAGTTGAATGAGAATCTTTTTGGAGTTAACTGACGGAACGTTAACGGAGGGGTGTCTTTGTCTAACGGCTAAAATTCAGGGGGTCTTTGTTACAAATTGAAGTACAGGGGTTTTTTATCACTGACCCTATAGTACAGGGGGCTCTTTGTAAATAAGCAAACTTGGCTTCAAATAATTCTGTTAACCATCTCCTAATAGATCAAAACCTATGGTGATTAACTAGGAGTTTTTTATGTTTCAAAGAAAAAAAGGTGTATAGATTGAATTGGGATCATTGCAACCAAGCACGGCTTTAGGGCGGAAAACATATACTCCAATGTATTGATGCAAGAAACATCTCCCGTATTTGTATGTTACTATTCATAGGAGACGTTCAATTATACATCGGAAAATGCCAGTAGAGCTTTCTTAGGTCTGTCTGGCGGGGAAAACTTCTGTTAACTCAGCAGAGAGACTTGCATGCAAAGGGAGAGACAGGAATTTCTCAATAAGGAAGAAAGTAGCATGGAAAGGAGTTTGAAAGCGCTTCGAAACAAATGTAGAAGGCGCTTTACGGCAAAGCTATTGCAGACAGAAGGATGAATGCCTATGGTATCATTCAGAAGATCAGAAACTTCTGGGCGAATGGCAACTATGAGGTGAAATGGTTGGAAGGCGATTTATTGTGGATAAGTTTCAAAAAAGAGAAGGAAATGAAGAAATTTCTAAAGTAGGAACCTTGGCTCGTAGATGGTTATCCACTGCTGCTGAGAAAGTGGAGCCCGAACATCCCATTAGATCAGGTGGGTTTTAAGGAGATGTGTATTATAGTGCGCATTTTGAAGGCACCAGTTGATAAAAGATGCTGGGGTTGGAGCGCGAAAATGGTTTTAGTAGCCGGCGAACCATTGAAGGAGGTAGACGAAGAAGAAATCTCAGATGAGGATATTCTGGAGGAGGTGGAGCCAATGTGGGACAGGTGTGGGATTATTGGCCATGAGGAACAAGTTTGTCAAAAGGTTTCCAACATGCAAATGATGAAGGAGCTTGCAGGTAGACTAGCTGTGCATAACTTGAGTACTGAAGGGGGTTTAGTAAGTTATGGCCCTTCTCTCAGAGCGTCGCCGGATAGAAAGGAGTTCAAGTTTATTAACCAAGCAGGTAAGAAGGCGGAGCAGAGTAATGCCAATTTGCCGACTAGAGTCTTGCATGCAGGAGAAACGGAAAGGAACCCAGTAATGGAGCCTGAAAGGAATCGAACAAGCTTGGGAATCACTGTGGCAGGGGAGGTTTCACTCAAACATGTCAAAAATCGCAGTGAGAGACCAAACTTGAGCGGTTCTTGTCGCAAGAGCCTGTTCCAGGAGGACACCAGTGCTAAGCTAGGAAGCCGAAACCTCTTCCCGGCGGAGGGGATATTCACGGTGATCACCTCACCGGAGAAGTCATGACAGCAGCTGGTGACTGAGAAGGAAGTTGACAATGAAGATGATGGGTTGGCTGGCAGAGGGGGGAGCTCGAAAGGCGGTCTACTGTAGATGGGGGCGCATCAGTCACAGAGTGAATGGCTGCGTGTCCACTACAAACAGGGAGTGGAAGATGACATGGAAAATACTATACTGGTAAATGAAAGACGTGGCACTGATGAGCTGGATAGAACCAGTTTGGGAGAAAGAAAAAAAAAGGAAAAGGCAAAGCTTTAATGAGGTTCTCCGAAAATGAAATTTTATTTAGACACTCGAGAAAAAGAGGAGCGGAGGTGTGGTGATTAGGGAGCTTGAAGATACAAATTCGGATTCGGACTTTAAACTAGACCGAGTGGCGAAGAAGCTGAAATTAGCAAGAAAAGGGGATTGGTGTAGACCAGGAGTGGACTGGGAGAATCAACAAGCATCTAAAGACTGGGAGGAGGAAGAAGATTGTGATATTGATGATTTGCTAGTGGATAATGTAGAGGATCAAGGACTAAATGAAGAGGAGGAGGATGATAAGGAGGTGGCTCCAGCGGATATGGAATTGGATGCCATGAGCTGTGTCATGAGGAGAATGGGGCATAGTGATCAACACTTTGAAGAGGTAAGGCTCTGCTCTCATTTTGTGAATTCTTCAGTAAATAGCACTAACATCATAGCACATTCGAATTGGGCAAGGACTTATTTTTTGCTTACTTCTCATTTGATCTTAGTTAAAGGCAAGCTCAAAAGAGTAGGGGGCAGACTAAGGAGTAGAAGTGTGAAAAATCTTGTCTCTAATTTTGATAACAGAAAGGAAATTAATAGGAACCAATTACAATTTAATGATTTGAAATTAACAAAAGTTAATGCTCGGCGGATCAAGCCTGCTCCTCTCAGGGTGAGAAATTCTGCCATTAGGAAAAAAGGAATAAAAATGAAGGATAAGTTGATTTTAACTGTAGGGGTAGAGCTAGGGGGTTCAAAAATAGATTGTTTGTAGTAAGTTTTGATTCCCTTGTCTTTAGTCCAAAGGTAGAAACTCACCACATTATAGAAGCAGGTTTGATTTCGGTGATGGTCAATAAGGAAAATAAGTGGGTTAGGGGTTCTGTCCCACAACAGACCCCAGATAAAAAATAGGAATTTTAAGCTGGAATCTACCCTGACAATTTGTGCTCTAAGAGAGACCTGCATTAACACAGGAGCAGATGTTAGTTTTTTAATGGAAACTAAAGCTACCTTTTTAAAATGCAAAAAAAAAATATATATGTTAAGTGGGTTAAGGACTAGAACGGCTAGGGGGTAGATTCTGTAGGCCTTCTGGAAAAAGGAGGTGGAAGGTGTAAAGTTCTTTTTGCTAACAAAGACATTATACATGTTAAATTTACCAATCAGGGGGATTGTTCTGGCACTGCTCCTTCATTTATGGAGAGCCAAAAAGATGCCAAAGAAATATTTTCTTGAACAAGTGGAGTAACTTAGCTAAGTTTGTAACAATCCCTTGGGCTTGTATTGGGGACCTCAACTTCATTTTACACAATTCTGAAAAGGAAGGAGGAAGAATCTACAATGAATCCCAACTTCTGAAATTTTGGAGTTTCGTAGAGGATTGTGGTGTTTACAGGAAGTTCAAAGTGAGGGCCCAGCTTTCACTTGGTCAAATAAAAGGGAAGGGAATAGGTTCATTAGGGCCAGACTTGATAGGGTGGTCTGTAACTCTCAATGGCAAAACTAGTTTGCAAATTTCAGGGTTAAAACAATGGTTACCCTAGGCTTAGATCACTTCCCAATATTACTAGAAATTGTTTCTGGGAACCATAAAAGGAGGAAATTTTTTAGATTTAAGGAAATGTAGACAGATCATGAAGATTTTCAAAGGCTGCTAGAGAAAACTTGGGGGATAAGCAGAAAGGGATCCAGTCAACTGGAGTTGGTAGCAAAATGTAGGGCTTTGAAAGATCACCTTTTGGAAATGTGAGGAGGTGAGCATATTTATAAAGAACCTATTAGCCTTTCTACTTCTATTTATAAAATCATAGCAAAGATTTTAGCTAATAGGATCAAACCATTATTAGGAAGTTTGATAAGTGAAAACCAAAGTGCTTTCACTCCAGGCAAATACATACAGGACAATATTCTAGTAACTCATGAAGTTATACATTTTATGAAAAACACCAAAGGAATAACTCCTTGGATGGTTCTTAAACTTGATATGAGCAAAGCCTATGATAGGGTGGAGTGGAGCTTTTTGGAGAAAACTATGATAAAGATGGGGTTTGAAGCAAAGTGGGTAAGTTGGGTCATGAAATGTGTAACTACAGTTTCTTACAGAGTCTTGGTAAATGGAAACCCTAGATGAAAGTCTGTCTTCAAAGCTCACAAAGCTAGCTTCCCAAAAGAAAATAAATGGCATTTCAATTATCAGAAATTGTCCAATTGTCTCTCATTTGTTTTTTGCAGATGACAGTTACATATTTTCTAAAGCAAAAATGGGGGATGGGCAAAGTATGTTGGATGCTCTCAAATCTTATGAGGAGGCCTCTGGACAACAGGTACATTTCTCAAAATTTGAGGTTTTTTCAGTAGAAATTTACATCATAAACTCCAAAGGTTATTGGCAATATTTCTAAAAATGAAAAAGTATAATCTCCCTCTATTTACTTAGGACTCCCCACAAAAATTGGAAAATCAAAGAAAGCCCTCTTCAATTTTCCAATTGAAAGGGTTGGAAGATTACTTTCTAAGTGGCATGAATCTCTACTATCTCAAGCTGGAAAAGAAATATTGCAAAAAGTAGGGGCCAGTGCCATCCCAAATTATACCATGTCCTGCTTTCTTCTTCTGAAGGAGGTGTGTAATGAGCTAAAAAGAATCCAAGCTAGATTTTGGTGAGGGGGGATCAAAGGAACATAAGAAAACTCATTGGGTATGCCGGGAAGTTCTCAGTAAAAATAAGTGTGCATGAGGGTTAGGGTTCAACCTGGCGCTGCTAGCAAAGCAAGCTTGGAGGATATGCAATGATGAGAATAACCTTTGGGTAAAGATTATTAAGGCTAAATATCTATAAAGAAGAAACTTCCTGACTGATAAACTGCCTACCAAGGGTTCTTGGGGTTGGCAGAGTATGGTAGCAGCAAGAGAGGTCCTTCAGAAAGGAGCTTGTTGGGCAGTAAATTCTAGAACAAAAGTTAGAAATTGGGATGACCCATGGTTAGATCAGATAGAACCCTTTAGAATTATGGGCCCTAGACCAAGTAACCCAGTTAAAGACCTGATGGATGAGAATAGTAGAAGTTGGAAAACTAGACTGGTTGAAGAGAATTTTGGAGAGGCTATTGCTAAAAACATTCTGAGTGTAAACCTAGCTAGGGAAAACTAGGAAGACAAGCTTAAATGGACCTATCACCCAAAGGGGATATACACTGTTAAAACTGGGTACTATGCTTTAGTCTCAAACTGTAGCAAACCATCAATTGGGGATGCAAAATCTGACAATGTAGGAAGTATGGGGAAGAAACAGTGGGCTGAAATCTGGAAAGCTAAAATTGATCCAAAAATAAGAAATTTCATTTGAAAACGTTCACAAAATGCATTAGCTGTGAAAGAAAACCTCTACAAAAGAAAGCGTTCTAATGATAGCAATTGCCCAATCTATCTACAACAAACTGAATCCATTATACACTGCTTATTTGAATGTGAGCATGCCAAAGCAACCTGGTTCAAATCGCATATGAATTATTTGGGATTTAGGGGAGGACCTATCACTTCTTTCAATCAGTGGCTCTCGGCTTGGTTGGATTTGCGCTTAAAAGACAAAAGACAGAAAGGATGAACTACTTTCATATTCTTTTCTATTATTACGGAATATCTGGAAGGCTAGGAATTGCAAAATTTTTTAAAATACAGATTCATTACCTAGAGTCGCCCTAGTTGTATCTTACAGGATGTAGAGAGAGAGTGATGATTTCCCAAGCAAAATTGCGAGATTCTTTTCTTAAACATTCAAGCCTTAGAAATCAGCGTATTACTTTTTGGGAAGCACCAAAAGCAGGGAAACTTAAGATGAATGTAGATGGGAGCTTTTTGTGTCCTGGGAATTCAGGTTTTGGTGCAGTACTAAGGAATGTTGATGGAACAATGATAGCAGCAGTTTTTGTCAAATCAACAGCTTCATCTCCCATTCAAGCTGAAGCGATGGTGATCCTCAACAATTTAGAAGTTTTGAGTATGTATAAGGAAGAAGATATATCAATGGAATCTGATTGCCAAACTCCGGTGCAGGCGTTGAAGTTAAGAAACTTTGATATGGCTTTGGATGAAAACTTTTTGTGCATGAATATCAAATTACTTACTGAAGACTTATCTATTTCTTTTAATCATGTAAATAGATCGTGTAATATTGTTGCAATATGCTAGCTAGAAAATGTCTAAAAGAGCCTGCATTGTTTGTCCATGACCACCTGGGTGGGTCCAAGATATGGCCAACCAAGACTTAATTAGACCTTAACTTGTGTTGTTTTGTTATGTTGCTACTTGTTTTAATATATATTCTCTTACTAGTTTCTACCAAAAAAAATTGGGATCTGCTCCTCACATAGGGTGCCTCACAACGACCTCATAGGCACATCCCACCATGCATTGGAAACATCTCCCGTAAATAATAACACATAAGTGCGGAAGATGTTCCCAATGCACAGTGGGATGTGCTTGTGAGATCATTGTGAGGCGCCCTGTGTGAGGAGCAAATCCAATCTCGTGTAGATCACCTTCTAGCATCATCATCAACTGTATAAAGCTTAAGATTTATAGTCTTAGGGTTCCACATGTTGATCATTAGAATTCCAATGGAAATTGCATATTTGAAGAGGCTCTCTCTAGTTTTGAAAGACAAAAACCAAGATTCTAAGAACTAGTTTAGAAGATTATACGTCTCCAAGAGAAATGGGAATGGGAAAGGGTGTGGAGAAATTTCCCAATATCTCACGTTTCCTTCCTTAGAAATGTGTATGTATTGAAGGCTTTCCAAAATATGGGTGTAAATTAAGTCTAGCCAAATTTTCTTTATTTTGACTCAATTTGACTAAAATAGTATTAGGTTTGAGTTCGAGTTCAAGTTGAACTCTACTTCCTGGTTTGAGCTCGGTTCTTTTAAATATTTGATAAGCTCAAGTTTGACCTGAAAGCTTGAAAATGAGATATCTTTATATTATATTATATTTATTATATTATATATACACATCCATATGTAGGTTCCACTTGTGTCATCTTTGATGAGGCCCATGTCCATGTTTAGGGCATGAAGCTTGGGCTGTTTGGAAAGCCCACAGTCTTGCCCTCAACTTTAATGGCAAATTCATCATCATTGAAGAGGATTTTATGTTGGTTATTGACAATTTGAAGAACCGTGTGGGCTCTCCATGGAGACTAAGAATGATCATCGAAGGTGCAGGTCTTTGATCGAAAGGATTGATGGTGAGGTTGCTTAGTACCACAGCTATCGGGAAGGTAATCATGTAACTGATTGGCTTTCGAATTTTGCTCATTCCAATGCTGTATCTTTTCCATTTCTTCCCAGTCTTGTGCTGATATTTGGGGACGTGTTGCCCCCATTTTGTGTAGCCCCTCTTTTTGGCTTATCAAAAAAAGGGAAAATTCTCGATTAGTACCTTGTACTTTGGGCCTAGTGTCACTTTGATCCCAGAATTTTAAAATGCAACAATTCAGTACCCAAACTTTTAAAACGTGACAATCCAGTATCTACCGTTAACTAGTTGTTAACTAATCGTTAAGTGGCATTTAAAAAGACACAAATGCCCTTCAAGTGTTATTTAATTTTCTTTATCAACCATCTAAACGTTGACAAAAATAACAGTCCCAAATCTTTTCCTTTTCCGTTCAAGAAAGGTGGGGTCATGTTTAAGTGAGCATTCTGGTGATCCCAACTTTATTGAATAGAAAAGGCAAGGATTTCAGATTGTTAATTTTTTGTCAATGTGTGGATGGTTGGTAAAGAAAATTAGGTGACACTCGAAAGATATTTGTGTCTTTTTCAAATGTCACTTAATGATTGATTAACAGCTAATTAACAGTAGGTACCGAATTGTCATGTTTTGAAAGTTCAGATACTGAATCATCACATTTTAAAGTTCAGGAACCAAAGTGGCACTAGACTCAAAGTACAAAGTACTAATCAGAATTTTCCAAAAAAAAAGGGCATGCAACTCGTCGAATCTCGAGCAAATGAGTCAAACCAAAATCCAGATTCCAAGAGTTTTAGACATTATGAGATTCGGATCCATATCCAACATCCAGCAAACAGAATCCCTATGTGATCCTACAAAATGAATCCATTTGGGTCGGACGTCATGCAAAAGTAACCCGCTTTTAAAATTAACCAGATCTTAAGGCATGTAAAAAATATATAGACATCTATTTAAGTTGCCTTCAACTGTGATTAGATTTCTAATAAGTACGTAGAACAAGTATAATATACAAAAATATATAGACATCTATTTAAGTTGTTTTCACATAAACTCATACAATCTAGATCCGGATAAGATCCATAGAAGCTTTGTGCCCATCCTCGTGATAGAACCATCCTTATAGTCTTTTTCAGTCGTGCATTGAGAACATCTTCTCATTAATAAAAACACTAGTGAATGATCCCGTATTAAGTACGGGGAATCAATAATGTTAAATTTACATTATGGAATCAATAATGTTAAATTTACATTATGGAATCAATACTATTAAATTTATATTTATTAATATTTTAACAATTATTAAAATTTCAAGAAATATTAAAATTTCGAGTATGCAAGTATAATATGCAAAATTTCATATATTAAGGTATCGGGATGCCAATGGCTTTCACATAAACTCATACAATCTAGATCCGGATAAGATCCATAGAAGCTTTGTGCCCATCCTCATGACAGAACCATCCTTATAGTCTTTTTCAGTCGTGCATTGAGAACATCTTCCCATTAATAAAAACACTAGTGAATGATCCCGTATTAAGTACGGGGAATCAATAATGTTAAATTTACATTATGGAATCAATACTATTAAATTTATATTTATTAATATTTTAACAATTAATAAAATTTCAAGAAATATTTATTCCAAAAAATAGTTTTTCAATAATTAATAGAATATGGATAGTTTTCTTTTGTTATGATAAGTAGAGGGTTAAGTGGTTGTGGATAATCACTTTTGCATTTTCTGCATTTTTTTAGGAATGGATTGAAAATGGTGGTAGTGGGTTTTGGGCTTTAGCATCAACTTCTTAGAAAATGCCACATGTCTAGCTTTCCAGAAAAATGAGAATGCCATGTTTTTGAATGGTGGGGAGTTGCAGCCTGGTAGTGGGTTGTGGGCTTTAGTAGAAATTTCTCAGAAATTGCCACGTGTTTAGCTTTCTAGAAAATGAGAATGGCACTTGTCTGAATGATAGTAGTGACCTGTAGGTTTTAACAACTTCTTAGAAAATGCCATGTGTCTAAATTTGAAAAAGCCACATGTTTGAATGGGGGGGTTGTAGACTGAAAGCCTTCCTTTAAATATATATATATATATTAGATGTAAGTATGGAAATATTCCCAATGCATGGTTGTGAAAGACCATTAGCTACTTAACACAGAAGTTAGAGGACCAAATCCACTCTATTCATTTTCTTTTTAACTTTTGGTAATGAGCTATATAACAAGGGTAGCCCTCTCCAACCCCCAAATGAAGGTGGAATTCAATCCCTTGTCTCAAATACAACCAATTTAAGGATGACAATTCCCCCCCCCCCCCAATCCCCATTGGGTACTCAGTCTCCCCAACCCTAACGGGTTAGAGATGGAGATTGCTTTGGTGGGGATGGGATTAATAGTGATATCCGACCTGGACCATGGTTGGGATGGGGAGTGAATTCCCCACCCCATTATATATATATGGTATCAAAGAGTTTTGACCAATCAAAACCCACTCATGAATTTTGATAAATAACACTTGATCGGCTACCACGTTCATAATACCAGTTAGTTAGAAGTTTTTGGACATCATATCTTTCTAGTATCATAGTTGAACCCATGTGTAATATATTATATACATACATAATGTCATTTATATTTTAAAAAATTCCTTTATTTTTAAGTAAACCTATTTTCCTAAAAACTTTTAATTAAAAAGTTTTGTGCTTTGGGCCCCCAACATGAAACTCGTCTCTATTTCCATTTGGAAAATGGATCAGAAATTTAATGGTCTAGGCTAACCCATGATGTCATAATTAAACAATAAAAATATAAAAATACATAGAAACATAAAAAATTATAGAAAAAAAAAACACACACAAGGTTTATAGAAAAAAAAAAGAAGGCATCCCTAATACTATGCATTTATCATATTATAAATGTCATAAACAATAGTTTTTTTATGATAGAAATAGAGTAAAAAATTTAAAATTGACACAAAAATAAAACTGTTTTCTTTGTTATGTCAAATGGGTTAGCTCATGATGTAGTAATTAAATAATAAAAAATTAAAATTAGATAAATATAAAAAAATACAAAAATTTTATAAAAAATCTCCACACATATTTCATATTATTATTATTATTACTATCTGAAATTGCCACAGTCCAATGCACATATACATTTATTAATATACCTATACATATGAAAAACCATTTTTTAAAATTTTCTAAAATTAAGTGAGATTTGGTATTTAAATAAACCTTTTCTATTTATATACTTTCCACTCTAGCCTTGTTCATTTGTAATAGTGCAGCTTACCTAGGTAAGTGCATTTACCCAAGTAAATATTTACTGGGAAACAGTACATGGGTAAGTTATTCACGTTGTTTTGATTTTCAGGATTCTCAGCTAAATAGTATAATGACATTTTTACTCACAAAAAGTAATTATTAAAATGGGCAAAATGGTCCCATCATGTTTTGTTAAAGTTTCTCTTAGGTGGGAAAGTTATTTATCCATCTTAGATGGGTAAGTATTACCCAAAAAAGTAAGGGTAACTTTACCGTGAGGCCCACTGCTTAATGCAAAAAGAACATGGGAAAGTTGGTCAATGGGAAAAAGTTGCCCATGCATATTTAACTGCAAATGAACGGGGCCTTTATGTTTGACTTTATAAAAATAATGTTAATTTTGTACAGATTTAAAATCCATTTGAGAGGACTTACACTGAATGAGCTGCATTGACTGAACCGCTTTAGAGAAGCTTCCCAATATAGCTTCACCGAAATGTCAATTTTTCAGCTCATCTAAAACTGTTTTGGGCTTTTCAGTTTTCTTACCAAACATCGTTTAACAGTTTTCCGGCTGTTTCAATTCACATAGCACCAAAAGCTGAAGCTCACATTTGTGCCCCACAGAAGTGACCTACAGCACATCCCAACCAAATATTGAGAGCATCTCCCAATGATAAATACAAGAAATGTTTCCAATGCATGCTGATGAGTAAAAGCCCTGCCAAATGAGCAGTTACTAATATTCCAAATATCCAATCAAATTAGAGTCTGAATCACCCGCCAACAAAATAATTTCCAAAACAATCTGACACCGCACATCTCATACATGACAGGTCCCACTTTTATAGTGGATCCTAGTCTCATGGTGAGATATGCCATGTTAGATCATATTGGTAGGGTATTGGAATGTTTTTTGTTGACAAGAGATCCCAACCCATCAAATTGGGATATCCGGATATACAAACAAAATTGAACTTAAGGGGGTGTTCTTTTGTCGGATTTTGAGAGGGGGGAAAGTTGGTCAATGGGATTTCGGTTCTCATTGACCAAGAACCCCATGTTCTTTTTTCAAATTTATGTGAGGAGCAGAGAAAGTTTATTTTCCTAGGTATCGCTTACCCGGGTAAGTGATACCCACCTCTTAGGTGGGTAAATAACTTTCCCACCTAGGGGGAAGTTACCAACACTTGAATGGGACAAAAATGCCCTTTTTAATAATGGATTTTTATGGCTAAAATGGTCATTGCCTTATTTACATGAGAAATAAAAGAACATGGATAAATGCACTTACCCACGTAACTGTATTTACCTGGGTAAGTAACTTACCGAAAAGCGAACGGAGCCTAAATATATGTTTTACCTATCCATTGGATATTGAATAGGAGATCTATTATAATTAAATTAACTTTAAATATACACCCCATTAGGAGTGATGCAATGCAGACGTTTAAATCATAAATTAACCATTTATCCTTATGTTAGAAAAGTCATCCATGGCGCTCACTACCAATCTACCATCATATGACATAATTGTCATTAGGAGTGGCTATTTTATGTCCAACACGTTGAACCCAACCAATCTATCTATTTATAATCCGCACAGACTGTCTATTCACTTAATGGGTTGGAAATGGGCTGAATCACCAAGTCAATTTGAATGGAATGAGTTTAGGAGTGGATTTAAGTCGAACTGAGTCAAATATTTGGATATTCAAGCTCAATCTGCTAAAAGAACATGAGGCTTGAGCTCAAGTTCGAGGCCAATTCAACTTAGAGACTTGAATTCAAATTCAGCTTGATTCAAAAGCTCATATGTTCAAGCTCAGCTGTGATTTGTGAACTAAACTCTCTCTCTCTCTTTCTCTCTCTCTCTCTCTCTCTCTCTCTCTCTCTCTGTGTGTATATATATATATACACTCCTAATAAAAGAGAGAATAACTCAATTTTTTGGACTTTTCATTAGACATGTTTACCCCTTATCTAAGCAACATACAACGGGCATAAAAAAGGGCATATGTGTCATTTACTCTCACTCCAAAAACTGCCCACTTATAACAGTTAAGAAACTGTCAACTTATAATTGTTCAAAAATTGTCCATTTATAACAGTTAAGAAACTGCCCACTTATAACTGTCCATGAACAGTAAATAGTTTTATCTTGGAGATAATGTCACATGCAATTGCACGGACATGTTTACTAGTACTATAAAAAGTACGAATAGCCTCTAAAATTTCTGGAATTTTTTTGATTGAAATACCCCCTTTTCTGAGATATGATCACTCTATTGTGAGGGTAGAAAATGTAATTTGAATGCTATTATTCACTGCATTCAATTCCCTCTCATTAAATCACACATTTAAGGTATTAACTCTCATTCACCCTCATTAAATCATATATTTAAAATATTTTATTTATTCTCATCACTAAATTCCACTAATTAAATCTATACATAATAAATTAATAAATCCAATAACATACAAACTTAACCTTTTAAAATCTACATGGAAAAAAAAGTGTTTTCATCAAGGTGGTGGTAATAAACTAAACCATTTTGGGTCAAGTGGGCCAATTCATGTTGCCACAATTAAATAATAAAAATTCAAAAATAGATAAAATGCAAAAAATATAAAAATTAAAGAAAATTTTGGAACAATTTTAACATCAAACATTTGATAAATAATAATAAGTATGATAAATAAGAAATATTTTTATTAATGATGGAAATGGAATATAAAATTTAAAACCAATTTGAAATAAAACTATTTTCTTATTCTCTCTCATTAAATTTCATATCCAAGTTATATTCTCTCATTAAGTCCTATATTGAAGATATGTTTTTCTCATCATTAAATTCCACTAATTAAATCCACAACATTAATTTTATTACTATAAAAATAAATATTTTAAAAATTTATTTGAAAACAAAACCATTTTCCTTCCTTTCTGGTGATGGGTAAGAAATTAAACCATTTGGAGTTAAATGGGTTAATCAACAATGTCATAATTTAATACTAAAAATTTTAAATAAATAAAATATAAAATATAAAAAAACAAAAAGAATAAGGGGTTTTTATAGTTCAGTCCACCCCTAGGATGGAGCTAGGATTTCTAGGGGTGGACTGAATCCTGCCCATGGATTGATGCCAAATTCATGGTAAAGATGTGGTTTATGGGGGGGTACTAGTAGACTAGGAGGTGGCTGCAATTCAGATTTTTGAGGTGGATTGCAGTCCACTTATCCCAAAGAATTAAGCATATCTCTAACATTGTATATTCATTATACTAAACAAAAATAAGTATGAAATATAAGAAGTAATTTTATTAATGATGAAAATGGAATGTCAAATATAAAATCAACATAAAAATGAAATGATGTTTTAGTCAAATAATAAAATTTTTAAAAATAGAAAATAAAAATAATCACAAAAATGAAAAAATAGATAAAATACTGGACACATATCTAGTGTTATATATTTATAAAAAATAAAATATTGGGTACATCTATAATATTATACATTCATTATATTGAACAAAAATAAGTATTATACATAAGAATTAATTTTATCAATGATGTAAATGTAATACAAAACTTAATGTCAGCTTAAAAATCAAACAATTTTCCTTTCTTTTCTTGAGAAAAAAAAAACTATTATCTTGTTTGGGTGCTAGGTTATTGGTTTTGGTCAAATGGATTAACAAATGATATCATAGTTAAATAATAAAACTTCAAAAAGTAAAAAAAAAGAACAAATAATCAAAAGAATACAAAAATAAAAAATATATATATACATCTCTAATGTTATATATTAATTATATCAAACAAAAATTTAGTGTAATAAGTAAAAAATATTTATATAATGTAGATGAAATATATAATTTAAAATTGATTTAAAGCAAAGTTATTTTCCTATATAGATGGTGGGTCAATGATCCAACTTTTCAAATAAACTCATGGTTAAAATTTAACAACAACAACAACAACAACAACAACAACAACAACAATAATAATAATAATAATTGTTATTGTATTTAAAATTTCCATGTGCAATCCACATGAAGTTGGAATTTTTTGTGTATATTTACTTTTTATTTTATATGATATGCATACATCCCATTCTTCTTATTAAATCTCATATTTAAGTTATTTTTTCACTAATTAGATCTATGTCCAATACTTGTAACAATATAAACCCATATATTTTAAAACTTACCCAATAGCAAAACCATTCTTTATCCAAGTGATGACTAAGCAATTCAACTATCCAAATCAAATTGGCAACCCATGAAATTATAGTTATATAATAAAATTTTTAAATAGAAATAAATATATATAATTAAAAAGTGTAGAAAAAAGGTATACAATTGTGATATTTTTAATTAATAAAATTAAATAAAAAGTGTAGTAAAAAATAATTATTTTTATTGATGATGAAAATGAAATTATTTTCCTGTTTAGCGAAGATTAATAGTTCAATTGTTGGGTCAGATCTATCAACCTTTAATGTTATAATTAAACAATAAAACTTAACAAAATATAAAAAACACAAAAATAAAAATACATAAATTTTACAAAAAAAAACATTTGAGTACATGTATTATATCGTATATCATATTAAATAGAAACAAGCATACATAACAATATTATTTTTACACACATAGAAATAGAAAATATATATATATATAGAAAAAATTTAATACATCTATAACTCCATATTTACACTATTATTAAAAATATGAATAAGATTGTAATACTTTCTTTTGACGAAAATACCTATTTTTGAATTTAATCACTATTTAATTATGAGGTTTGAAATGTAGTTTGAACTACAAATTTTATTCCATTCAATTCACTCTCTTTAAATCTTACATTTTTTTACAAATGAACAAAAAAATATACACTAAGAAGATAAAACATTACAAAAAGAAGAGTCCAACTGAGTAGGCCCATCAATAATACGTGAAACTTTACAGCCCAATATGAGATGTTTACGTAATTAGATTCAGATTTTGCAATGAGAGAGAGAGAGAGAGAGAATATAAGCTTGATTAAACTTGCAGTCCTCACAAGCCAAGCCGAGTTCAAATAACTCATGAAAAGTTCGATTCAAGTTCACCCCTAGTTGGGTTGGGTCGAGTTGGGGGTACCCAATTAGGGATTGCAAATGACCAGATTCAAAAAAAATCCGAATCCATTCCAATTATTGAAAATTTGCATATGAATTCAATCTGAAATCTGATCCGATTTGAACACCTCGAATTCAAATTGGAATCCTAATAGATTCAGATTTAATCCGAGTCTGCTTTAATTTTTAGTGTAAAAGACTTGAGCCTTCCTTGTTGTTCATGCTAAATACTAAGACCTCCCCTCTCTTTTCAAAATGGACTATGATCTCCCTTGTGAGATGACAGCATCATCATACATATACCTCCCTTCTGTTAGAGAGAGAGAGGGGGAATATAAGCTTGATTAAACTTGCAATCCTCACAAGCCAAGCTGAATTCAAATAACTCATGAAAAGCTCGATTCATGTCCACCCCTAGTTGGGTTGGGTCGAATTGGGTGTACCCAATTAGGGATTGCAAACGACCGGATTCAAAAAAATCCGAATCCATTCCGATTATTGAAAATTTGCATATGAATTCAATCTGAAATCTGATCCGATTTGAACACCTCGAATTCAAATTGGAATCCTAATAGATTCAGATTTAATCCAACTCTGCTTTAATTTTTAGTGTAAAAGACTTGAGCCTTCCTTGTTGTTCATGCTAAATACTAAGACCTCCCCTCTCTTTTAAAAAAGGACTATGATCTCCCTTGTGAGATGACAGCATCATCATACATATACCTCCCTTCTGTTAGCAATTTGTTAAGATCCAGTTATAGATTGCTAATTTTTTCAAGAAACCCAATATTGCCTCTCTATTGACACAACAGCAAGACATAATCCCTAGAAACAATTTTGGGAGGTTGAAGAAAGTAACTAGATAGATCTCATCTCGTGAACTGCAGCTGCAGGATGCAACATTGTTCATCTTGTTGCATGTGAAACTCCCCTCCCCCTCCCCCCTCCATGAATTTCTTCTACAAAATTATAAAACGGAATCCATGGTGTGAATTGTAACAAACAGCAACACTTACATCCAACAATCTTAGCAGCATTGTTCACACAAACAAGAAAATTGCAGGTAGGTTGAAGAACAGTTCGTGATGGGAATCTCTTGAACTGTAGGATGGAATCTTGTAGTAAGACACAGACTGTTGACGCTAACCAAAGAACTCAGAATCAGCCTACCATCAGAAGGGTTGTTGAGTCTTTCACCCTCTTTTTGGGGTTAGTTATTACTTATCATCTGGTTATACATATTTGGGATCCCTTAACTTTGGGTTCTTTTGATTTTTTTCCCAACAATGTTATAGATTGAGAGTGCATATAGAGCATTGGAAAGAATTGAAAGACAAGTGTTTCCTATCAATTTTGAACGACTTAATTAGAAGCTATATATGTTTCAGTATGGCTTACGTAGCATTCAGAGGTAGCTGTTAAGGCATGTATACTAGGATTTTCTACTTAGCAAAAGAACATCTAGGAATTTCCTTCCAGATGGGATTGTAGTTATTTTAAAATCTAGGGGTAGTTCGATCACATGATATATGGTTCTCAATCTTCTGCTAGTTCCTTGAATTGCCATGATTGATTCAATTAACATAAACGATATGTTTCCGAGTGTTAACCATTCTCCGTATCTTCTCTTACTATCCCTATGTACTCTTTGAAGCCAAAAAAAAACAAAAACAAAAAAGATTGGTTGAAAACGTGAGCTTTATTATCATTTCGTTGTAGGTGTGGAAAAAAATACCTTCAACATGTTTTTGGATAATTGTATCCAATTGTCCGAAAACCCTCACTCTTTATGAACCGAAAAAAAAATAAAAAACTTGTCATCTTGCTTCAGGTTTCTGTTTTTTGGTCCTCCAAAACAGAGGTCCTTTAATGTGCCCCAGATTTGTTGTTCATTTCAGGCTGCGGCCCCCTTAATCTACGTCTTCCAACAGGACGCAACACTGATCATGCAAACTGTAACTGTTGTTTTCTTTGAAAATTTGAAGCATAATGAGGGATAAAAATGTTTTTTCATCAATCTGTTAAATATAATGGCATCTCATTATTAGAGGGGAGGTTTTAAGTCCTATCAAAAATCAGAAGGGAGGTGTTAGTATTTATGAGCAACCTTAGGGGAGGTTTAAGTCTTTTACCCTAATTTTTTCCTAAAAAGTTAATTATTTTTCAACTTTTATATATAATAAATTAATATAAATATAACATGCTGAATTTATTATATATGTAAATTCATATATAATATAATATATAAAAATATATTTTTATAAATTTAAATATAATTATATAAAATTTATACATATTAAAATAAATAAATATAATAATATAACCGGATTAAATGGAATCAAATCCAAATCAATCTAATTATTAATCTAGATTGCAAACCCAAATTTGATCCAATTACATAAACACGTCATCCAAGCCATGGTATTAGATGTCAGATTGGGCCTCACTGGTTAATTGTTAATAATACAAGTATGAATTGCCTAGCTAGTAGTTTCTCATTCACAAATACACCACAACCGTACCTATCTCAAATTAACCTTACTTGAACTCGATCAAATGGTCCGATGGTCTGATCCGGGTCAGCACGTGCACCCACACCCAATCAAAATTAATTCAAATCTGATTAGATAGTTCGATGGCCAAATTAGTCTAGTCCAGTATAGAACAACTAAGTAGAATCAAATCATTCAACCAATGTTTTCAAAACTGGACCAGACCAGATAGTTGGACAAGAAAAACCAGGAACCGGTCACCTGACCAGTTCCGTTTCAGCCCAGAACCGCTTTTTGACCAAAAACCGTTGATTTGGTCAGCAAACCGCTGACCTGGGCAGTCGAACCGTCAACCCACTGACCCAGACAACGGTTTTTGGCCATTTTTTACTTTTTTATTTTTTTGTCAGAACAGACCATCCATTCGGTTCAAACGGTCAGAACATTCAACCTGAGAACCAGACCCCAGAACGGTTCCCTGTCCTGTTCAGTTTTAAAAACCTTGGATTCAACTATACCCAACTGAATTAACTCGAACCCATTCAAATGGGTAGATGGTCTGGTCTGACTTGGTTTCAACCAGTTCAACCAACCAATTTATATGGCCCATTTCAGTTATAGCTAACCTAGTTCAATCTGAGCACGAACGGCCCAACCAAACCCATACAAAGCTAGTAGGTTTTGGCCCAATTTGGCTAAGACCAGACCAGTCCAAGTTATACCCAAATGGTCCAACATACCTAACTCAAAGCAACCCCAAACCTAGTCAGTTGGCACGGTTCAATCCTATTTGGATCAGTTTGGCCCAAATCAAACCCAAACAATTCGACCGTGCTCAACCCAAACATCCTGTTTGATCCAAACCAGTTTGGTTAACTCTTCTGATTCTGGCCCAAATCAAACCCAAACAATTCGACCGTACTCCTAGGTTCCTTTGAATGACATTCATTTCTGGCCCTATACTTTCTAATTTTTTCACTCATCTATTTCAGCATATGAAATTCCGTTACGCTCATTACTTGGACATAGTTTCTCGACTGTCTTGCACTCTGTACAGCATAGTTGGCCTTGCAACTGTTATAGGGAACCTTCCTTTTAATTTAAATGGTGTTAGCCTACCACATTAGATTCCAAATGCACCCCTCCATTTTGCCACCCTGTTCTAATTCTATGGGTGACACCTCCCTGTCATGAGTTGTCAAACCAAGGTACTGAAAAGGTCACAGAATTATTTCTTGATCTCCAATCCCAAGTGTACCCTGATTGCATTCTTATTATCATTAAATTTACATATCATATATTCTGCTTTAGTTTAATCCCATCCCACCATACATGCACACAAAAAGAATGGATAATAAAATTTAAACTAAGGCCCCTGGGGTGAACACATGTTGGAACTTGGAAGGAAAGAGACATTTATTTAATGTCAGGTTGGGATTAACTTAATAACAGATCCTCCTTATCCCATCTGAATTCATCGTATGAAAGGGTAAGCAGGCATTTGATTGATGAGAGTCTACTGTTAACAGATTACCGAGATAGGTGAAGGGAAATTAGGACTACACAAGTTCTCTCTTCTGTTATTCTTATAGCAACAACAACAGCGACAAAAAAAGGTTCATGTACCATTTTCGCTTGGCCCAAAAAATAAAATAAAATAAAGTGACAACTGAAAGTAGCCCTCATGGAAAATTATCACACGTTTGGTGGTGGCCATATCTTACCAAATAATTCCTCTACACGCTTCGCCTGATTAACATAACCTTCTAATCCAGCAGCCAGAAGCTCTTCAGCAGCAGGCCCCATAGCCGATGCGAAGCTCAACTGATCCCACTTAACAAGCTGTAAATGAAGACAAGAAAATTCATTATCAAAGTGCATCAAGGTCCACATTATCCCATCAACCATAGCACATATAACAGGAAGTTTAACTGTATATCAGACACAAAATGGTCCACAAAGAGAAAATTAACGAGGGGTCCAATTCCATCTTTCAAAATAGCAGGCACCATGCTATGTTCACATGGCCAACCAATGCATTATTCCGTTTTCAGCCATTTGGCTACCTCTTCTTGGGTGGGTTAACCACAGGAAACAACCTACTCAGTGGTGTGCTCAAGTTGATTACACGTATCAGGCAGTTCAGGATTAGTAGATCATCGGGATTATTATCTAATGGCTCACCCAAGTTCCAACATATTGACCAACAGTATTGATAGATGGCATGATTGAGAATGCTTGGCATCATCAAATGTGACATTCACTAAGGAAGCTATCTCCCATTATATACTTCTTACCTTGGAGTTGGATAACATGATCCCTGGAGAAAATAAGTTGTGGATCTCCTACTATTTTGCTACTTTTTAACTAAAGTAAAACAAGTTACCATGCAAGCCAGGGGAAAAGAAGACAGAATTAAGGGAAAATATCATACATCCTCTTCACTGAAATTGTAAGCTGCAGCGGATTGTGGAGATAGACTCCTCACAAAAGAATACTTCTCATCAGGGGAGGTAATGGATTCTTTGAGTGACTGCAATATCTTCAATGGTGCAATAATGTAGTCAACCCTAAGAATGCAAGAATTGAATAAACACCTTGTGAATATCCTGAAGACAGAATCTTCAAATCAACAATAGTCAATGCATGAGGGCACATTGTTCCTACCCCAGGAGGCTGAATATATCCTGCTTGTTTCGAACTGCAGCTGCCATTAACTTTGATTTAAATCCATATTTGTGAATATAATTGTATGCTTTGGTCACCTGCAAACATGGAAAAGGAACAGTTCTTTCAAGAACCTTAAGTTGTTTCAGAAGCTGTAAGGGGTGATAAAGAAAAAACTTGATTAACATTTAATCATTGAAAAATTTTTCTACAGAGCAGGTTTTATCTGTTGTTAGTGTTATATGGACTCCCAAATGGACAAATTGTCGTGTCCCATCCAAACATTGCATTCTTTCGCTCTCTGGATTCTTGAAGGTAATGTGACTTCCACAAGCAATTGGCCCAAGTGAATATCTATCATACATAATAACTTCCATCTTTTCTTATTAACTGTTTCTAGGAAATTAAGATAGACTTCTAAATTTACCTATGCAAAACTTCTTTAGGTATATTATGATAGAATTCACAAGAAATGGAACTTCTGGCCAGTCCAACACACTGGTTACAGTTCAAGGAGTAAAACTTCCATTTTGAACTTCTGACATAATTCACAAGAAATGCATCCTGGCCAAGTAATAGTCCACTTCACACTACGAATGTTTTAACCTTGAGTGTTCTCCAGATGCAGATAAATAAAGGTGTCACACCAAGTGAAGGTATGCATGGGAATTCCCATAGAAGTAGAACAGAATGGGCAAAGTAGATAGGTGCATCTGGAATCCAATGCATTAAGAGAATACCACTTAGTTCAAAGGGTTTTTTTTCTAAAACAGTTGCAAGGCCAGTAAGGATGTGTATGGAGCCAAGAGTTGGACAGTCAAGAAACATGCATCTGGAATCCAATGCATTAAGAGAATACCACTTAGTTCAAAGGGTTTTTTTTCTAAAACAGTTGCAAGGCCAGTAAGGATGTGTATGGAGCCAAGAGTTGGACAGTCAAGAAACATGAACAAAAAATAAGTTTAGCAGATATGCGAATGTTGAGATGGATGAATGAGAAAATTAGAAATAATAAGATGAAAAAATAACTTACTAGAAGGAACCTAGGAGTAGGTGATAAAATGAAGGAAAGTAGACTAAGATGGTTAGGTGATGTACAGAAACAATCATCTAAAGCACCAACGAGAAGTGATCTTTAACAAGTTGAAGGGTCTAAAAGAGCTAGGAGCAGATCAATTTGCTCAATCTCCTCAAATAAGTTTTTCTTACACAAAATGAAGACTAATGAATGTGGCCTGTTGACTCTGGCGGAACATTTCTTATAAATCTTTCCTTGAAGCCTTGGACCCCTCTCCACAAAACCCCATTCCTATCCCCTTCAAAGCTGTTCGGAAAGGCCTTTATCCTTAAGTAAAGGCTTCTTGCTAGGAAGCCTCTCTCAAGATCATCAACACAGGTGAGATGCCTCAAAGGAGATTAAACAGTTATCTGTCCCCTCGTGTGCATCTTTTGTTTCAAATATGGGGAGAATATCAATCATATCTCTTCTTATCTTGCCCCTATGTAACAAAGATTTGAACCCACTTCTTTCTTCATTTTGGAAAGACTTGGACTGCTTCACAAGTAATACTTTATCTCTTTTTGCCCCTCAAACTCCTTCACAATCAAAGGGGCAAGCTTATGTGGCAAAGTACTAGAGCAGCAATATATGGAGCATTTAGAATAAGCATAACGAAAGAAACATCAACGAAAAAAGCTTGAAGTGCACATGTTCATAGAAAATGTAACAGTAAAGATTGCATATTGGTCAATGACAAGAGAAGAAACCATCAGTAGCAACTTAGGATAACTTGGACTGCAAAAAAACCGAGCAAACGTGCCAGCTAGGAAAGGTATTTAAAAAAAAAAAATGTTCTGGAGTGGGGGCTTCCAAGTCCAAGGAGGGATTTTTACCAAATTTAAACTCATTTCTATTTTTTCAATAGGTCAATGTTGAGTTGCACAAAACTGTTTGGCCTACAGTTCTTGGATTGTTTTGCTCTCCTTTGAGATGAATGCCTTTCATGCAATTGATAAAGAAAAAAAAAAGGAGTTAGGGGAAGACTAAGGACATAGGTTGAAGTAGTCAAGAGCTCATAACAATGGATATGGAACTCAACAGAACATGGCTTTAAAAGGTGCCAAGGTGTATGCCTCGAGGTGAGGTGCAGCCAAAACACCAAGCCTTAGCTGCCTTCTGTACTAGGTCTGAGGCATAGTTATCAAGTTTAGTGAGGTATGCATTGCACCACCTTTCTCCTCAAATTGGTGAGGCACATGGCTCATGTAATTAATCTATAAAAATGCAAAAAAGAAAAATTATATCATATTTTCCAAAATTCAATAAAAGCAAACAACATAGACCTAACAATTTCTCTTAACTACATGTGAGAATACCTAACAATTTCTCTTAACCCAAAAAATATCTTTGTTTCTCTCTTGGTTACCAAATAAAAGTCTCCCAATGTACTACACCACATCTCATTCTACTACACGTGTGATTAGCATCTCTACTTATATGTTCACACATAAGACATGGTAGTAGGACCCACCAACCTTAAAACTAAAAATGATTGTTCATTTCAAAATATTTATAAAATATTTAAGCAAAAAATGAGCTAGAATATATACAAGTTAAATAAACAAATGATTTCATTTAGGTAGAGAAAGTTATAAACATAAAACAAAACACAAAATAAATTTCAAAAACATAGGATTCATATTAAAAAGATTATATATGTAATAAAAAGGAAATATAAAAATAAAAGATAAATTGTACTCCAAAATACATAAAAAACTATAGTAAGTTTAGTTTTGCATTACACCTTGCCTCTTCAAATCATGAGAACCTTAATTGCACATAAACCTAAATCACAAAGAGGTACACATATGCCCATATTTTACATGATAATAATATGGAAGCAAAGACAGTCCACAATCTGAAGTTGCAAGCTGGCTCGGCTCAATTTGTAACGTCTAGAGAAGTCAAACTGCAGTCTTGAGATCAAACCCTGCCTTCATTGCCTAACAGTGAACGCTAACACATTGCCCATCCAAAAAAGAGAAAAAACATAATTGACCATTGAAATGATATCAAGTTTGAGCAAATGGAATAATATCCGTTAGGCCATGTTTGGATGAGTCGGATCCATGGATTCTGTACTTTGGATCTATTGTATGGCAGGGGAAGTTTATCCTTCAAGTTTAATGCTCTAGCCAAATTTGAAATTTGACTAATTTCAAATCTCCCAGGAACTAAATTCAAAACATTCCAATGTCCATCATCCAGATGCAACCATATGTTATGGGCCCGGGCGTAGGATCTCGTCACGGGTCGGTCCACAGGGAGAACCTCTAGTTTCCCCTTGCCCCTCCCTTTGCGTGCTGACCCTATCGTGGCGACCTAAGGGGTGATTTGTCCAAGAGATCACCCTAACTCTCCTTTACTCTTCTCTTTGACTGAAATTTTGGATGCCTTTATTCAATAATAGTGGCTCCTTAAATAGGAGATTACAAGAGTCCTGCTCTTAGGGAGACTCCTTGCTAAATAGGGAGACCTCCAACTCTATCTTGATAAGATAAGACTGATAAGATAAGATAAGTCTCTCTTAATCCTAATCTAATAAGATAAGATAATCTAATCTACTAACTTAATAAGATAAGAATAACAAGATAGTCTAATCTAATATGCTGAATGGATAAGACTGTTGTTGCCGAATTGGATAGGATGAGAACACCGGATCATTGCTGCTGCTGCTCCCAATACGCGTCCACATCATTACCCCCCTCTTGGACTACGAGCTTGTCCTCAAGCTCGAATTTAGGATGGGTGTCGGGAAACACCATCAAAGGAATCCCGGATAGGTGGAATGACTTTGCCCTCCTGGATCGGGTTCCAATGAAGAGGGTTCATCCTCATCTTCCTCTTGTTTCACCAGGAGGCAAAAAAGTCTCTTGCACTTGTGCCCTGCTGAGTAGAGTTCATCGCAATTAAAACATTGTCCCCTCGCCCTGCGTTCCGCCATCTCAGCCCTGGACAAGTGCTTAATAGGGGGTGCAACGACGCTGCTCCCCATACTGGATGCTGATCTGGAATTGTTGCTCGTTTGTGGCTTCCGTTCTTGGCTGGCTGCTGAATATGGAGCCATTCCGAGTGGTTCTGGGGATGCCCATGCTGATGGAGGCCGCCCCATACTAAAGGTTCCACGGCTGAGTTGTAGTTTGCGTTCGAAGGCGCGAGCTATATTCATGGTTGTAACCAGGTTGGGGGGATTCTGCATTTCCACGTCCACCCGCAGGGGTTCTGCTAACCCAGCGGTGAACATGTCTACCTGCTGGTCCGGTCGCACTGAAGATGCCCTCGCGAGGAGGGTCTGGAACTGGCACTAGTATTCTGCCACCGTGCCGGTTTGTTTAAGGTTAATCAGCTCGCCTAAGGGGTTGCTTGTCAGTGGGGGCCCAAATCTAAGAAGGCAGTAGGACTTGAACTAGGTCCAACTGAGCCCAGGTTCTTCCTGTTCTAGTCGATAGAACCAGAGTTGCGCTTCCTCTGTTAAGTGAAAGGCGGCTAGGCTTACCTTATCCCAGTCGTCTGTCCGTTGATTTCGAAAAAACTGCTCGCATCGGTACAGCCAGCACAAGGGATCTCCATTGCCGTTGTACGACGGGAATTCTAACCTGCTGTACTTGGGGATGACTGCAGCCCCCTGGTTGCCGAACTGTTGTTCGCCGGAAGACTCCGGCAGATCTAGTCGGCGGCCGCTAGTGACTGTCACCCCTTCTGTGTTCCTCTCTTTGCTAGAAAGGAATAACTCCATCAAACACCGTAGCTCCCTGACTTCGTCCTTGATTTCCCGTACTTCCGAGCTGGTCTCGATGAGCCGGTGCTCGAGTTCATGGACCCTGGACGGCAGCTGCTCCAAATCACCCATGACGCCTTGCTCTGATACCAAAATGTTATGGGCCCGGGCATAGGATCTCGCCATGGGTCGGTCCACGGGGAGAACCTCTAGTTTCCCCTTGCCCCTCCCTTTGCGTGCTGACCCTATCATGGCGACCTAAGGGGTGATTTGTCCAAGAGATCACCCTAACTCTCCTTTACTCTTCTCTTTGACTGAAATTTTGGATGCCTTTATTCAATAATAGTGGCTCCTTAAATAGGAGATTACAAGAGTCCTGCTCTTAGGGAGACTCCTTGCTAAATAGGGAGACCTCCAACTCTATCTTGATAAGATAAGACTGATAAGATAAGACAAGTCTCTCTTAATCCTAATCTAATAAGATAAGATAATCTAATCTACTAACTTAATAAGATAAGAATAACAACATAGTCTAATCTAATCTGCTGAATGGATAAGACTGTTGTTGCCGAATTGGATAGGATGAGAACACCGGATCATTGCTGCTGCTGCTCCCAATACGCGTCCACATCACCATAATACTATTACATAGAGAAATTGAAGCCAAGGGAATGAAAGAGGTTAAACTTTTCAAGTAATTGAGGGTTCAAATTAAAAGAAATTAGAAAAAGAGGAGTTGTTCATTAAAGGGAGTATAGGGATGTGACCAAATTATAGGGCTTTCGCTTTCTAGGGATGTGACCAATTTATAGAAAATTGGATGTTCCCAAGTCAATCTCCAACGAGAATTAAGCAAAGAAATAACAAACTAGGTAATGTTTAGTTAAACAAACAAGACCTTGAAACTCAAGGAAATAGATCTAGCAATCAACAGTCCACACTTTTGAAATGTAAAGATTTAACTAAATGAGTTCAGATTAAAGAAACAAGAAAAGTGAATAAAGAAAATAATCAAGAATGTATCACATCTTCTTTCTTGACTGGTATGCAACATCTCATCAATCCAAACTGAAAGAAGTTGAATGAAGACATACCATGGAGGAAAGTTATCAAATTTTTATTATTTGATTCACATTCATTCTATTTATACAGTTCAGTTTTTCTGTTTTTTTTTTTTTTTTTGATCAATCAGTTCACTTTTTCTGTTAAAAGAAATAAAAGGAATTGCCCCCACTTAGGACTCTTCTAGGGCCCAAACTCTAAAAAAGACTAAACAAAGTTTCTAAACAAAACAAATAAGGAAACATAATAAAATTGGGCTCTTTAACCAGTATAATCACACACACATGGATAACACTAAAATGAGTCAAGCATATAAATTTTTTTAATTAGTAAAAACATTAAATAAATAAATAATCAAAATAAAAGAAAAATCAGTGCAACAATGGGGTGTCTTCATGAATAATAGCTATGAGGTGTCTTCTGTCCATTCTCATGTGCCCTATGTATAAAGCATTAGGACCAAATCTTGTCTAACAGATCATCATCACCCAAGCCTCATCCCAACTATATGGGGCCATCTACAAGAATTCAATTCGACATGCCATTCTGTTTAATGCCATATCCTGACTATATAGGATCAGCCACATGAATTTTGTTCCGCCATTCAACTCTGTTCAGTGTCAGTGCCCTAGCATGACATTCAGGATCCATGTTCATAAGAGTCTGGCAAATACTTCTAATACCAGTTGCCAACCTGAACACAACCCTCCTTAATATGGGCTTGCGACCAGCAGTGTAAGACAAGCTCAATACTTCTCAATTGAAAACATACCTTTTCTTCCTGATTGAAAACCAGCAAAAATATTTACTAAAACAAGGGAGAAATAGATAGAAGGTGCAAGAAGTCATTTGAAGGAGAAAGGTCCAACTCCCAAGCCATACAAGTAGCAAAATACCAGAAGAATAAAACTTAACAAGCCAAGCCTTACTATTGAAAAATTGATCCTCAGTATAGATCATTTGTTTCTAACTTTCTACTCCTGCTCTAGACAAACTTTTGGAAAACAAGTCAACAGATATTGGACCTATTTCTGAACATATTAAATTAGAAACCAAAGATCTACCTCCTCCATGTTATGTTCCAAAAGCCAGGGACCATATATCAATTTACAGAGAAGAAAACATATGAAAAATAAAGAAGGAAAAAAAAAACAGATTTAACATTCTTCAGCTTAGTAGCCTACATCCATGGGAGAGAGCATAAAAATTCTACTGCAACTGAAATAGGAAAAAAAAGACCCAAGCACAATGTAATCCTCTCACACAACAACACAAACACCCACTTTAACATAAACAACCATTAATAAATTTATTTACCAAAACTGACTAGAAACCATTCTAAGACAACTACATCCAAAGTACAAAACTCAAAGTTGTCAAGGTGTCTCCTATGCAAATAGGCACCCTTGGTTAAGTGCTTCACGCAAACACCATGACCTATATAAAAGCACCCATCTAGGCAACTAGGCACCTCCTAGGTGACAAAAAGCACAAGACAAGTGCCTTATTGCAATATTATTGTTTTGTCTAAGGTGGCGTTTGATAAATCTGAAAATTCAGATCTGAAAAGTTAAAAAGATATTAGAAGTGTCTGAAATCTGAAAAGAGGCATAGATGCTTTTCTACTTTTTAGAGAATCTGAATCTATAAATTTGTTTGTGTTGGATCAACCCTTTACCATCTGAAATTTACTGATTTTACTATTTTACCCCTAGAACATACTATTTGTAAATGTTGAGTTCAATTTGCATTATCTCACAAAAAATAATTTTCAACCTCAAAATAATATTGAAACAATACAAATAAAAAATAATAAATTAATAATTACTAATTAAAAAATGAAATGGTTAAAATTAAAAAAATAATTAATGACTAAAAAAAATATTAAAATAATTAATAATTAATAATTTACACAAATAAAAATTAAAATAATTTTTAAAAATTAATGAAATAATTAAAAATTACTAGTTAATAAAAATAATTAATAATTAATAAATAACCCAAATAAATTTAATAAAAAATCATTAGTGTTTAATAAAAAATATTAAAATAATTAATAATTAATAAAAATAATTTATAATTAAATATTTTTACTCACCGAACCACCGCTGCTACATGTTGCAGCGGTGGTGGCGGTGGTGAAAACACAGGGGAGAGAGAGAGAGAGCTGCTGCAACTTGCAGCGGTGGTGGTGGGAACATAGGGGAGGGAGAGAGAGAGAGAGAGCAAGAGAGAAGACAGGAGAGAGAGAGAGAGGTAGTTTTGACTTTTGGCCACGTCTGAAATGCATCTGAACGCGTTAAGTGACTGGCCACAGTCTAAAAATTTCAGATCTGAAAAAAGTTTTCAGACCCTATTTCAGATGCAACACCAAACAAAAGTGGCGTCTGAAAAGCAACATTTTCAGATTCAGACGTCTGTAAAGTGCAATCAAACGCCACCTAAATACTACTACAATGTGTATTAATACATCTTATTATATATTATGTATATCACTTTACATTGTTAGTTGGGACAAGGCATCACTCTACATTGTTAGAGGATTTTACTATTAAAAGAAAAGATCTGACATTTTTAAGATGAGAAAAAGAATTATAGAAGACAATAGATCTGTCACCTTGCTTACGAAGGTGACAGTTGTACTAAGTTTTCCTTAAAGATTAATGAAAGTTACCGTTACCAATCAAAAAAAATAAGAGAAAAAGAATAATAGAAGAGAAGGATAAAGAGATTTTTCCCTTCTCGCTACTCACGTGTATTCCATTCTAAGCCTCAGTATTCCAAAGACTTTACACTTATTCCTATTCAAATTTTTCACAACAGTTTATTGCTTTTTCCATTCTTGCCAAGTAGCAATATTTTTTTTAAGAAAACATGGAATTTGTATCCGCTAATATTCCCCTCTACAGGGGACTGTGACCCACTGTACTCTGTCCTCCTATTGGGTGCTGGGGAAGTTCCACTAATGTTCCCCTCTACAGGGAGACCACCCCCCCCCCCCCCTGTAGCAGTAAGTTTCTCTCCCTTGAATTTAAAACCTTTGAAATCACCTGCACCCTTCACCCTGAGGAGGAAAACAGCATCACTGAACGGGGTTAGAGGCTGCTTGTGAACCAGATCTTCAACAACTGCTGAATTCATGGTTAATCTAGCCAAATCAGCACATGCCCCTTTGGACAGGAAGATCTCATTTCAGCTTCGTCACACTGTCTTCCAAGTGAAGGGCAACAACAGGGGAAGATATGTGTGGGTTGCTTCCTGGAAGGGATCAAAAGAATCAGAGGAATTTGTATACCAGAAGGAAAGAATGGGTTTGATTGGAAATATTCCACAGAAGCTTTGGATTCCTTTAGGTGCCACCCCCTCATCCAACCAGCAAGCACCACCCCAACCTATAGCTTCTTCCTTCCCCCGTCCTACAAGACAGGAGAACCATATTATCTCAGCAGGAGGTGGGAAGTTTATCAGTATTATTCACTCTACCAACCCTTTCGGAATCTAGAGGTTAGCTTTTCCTTGCAAGAAACTGAAAGAACCAAGCTGGACAGATGTGGAATGAGGCTTAACAGTAAACCTACACTCTTCTTCCTGGATAAAGCTTGAGGCCCTTCTCTGAGTACCAGGCAGTTGGTTTTGCTGATTCTGACAAACAGCTCCATAAATGGTTGAAGTTAGGCTCCTTGTGCATCTTTGGTGGAGAGGTCTCCCTTCACAGATGGTGACCGCTTGTAAGCTCACAGGAAGATTTCTCTTCATTTTTATGGCTAGGTGATTATCCAGGGCCCCTCTTTCCACCTTTGGTCACGACATACCTTCAAGCGCATCAACAACCTCTATGGAGGGCTGGAGAACATCCACCCCTCAACAAAGCTTCTTAAAGATCTTCAGGGGGCCAAAATTAGAGTCCGTAGATGGAACCTTTATGAGATTCCCAGAGCTGTCCTTCTACATGAACGCAATGTCTGGTTTATTGTAGCCCTTGAGGTGAAGGCAGTCAACCCAGATGGGTCAACTTAACTTGGCTAGAGTCAACACAGAAACTCAACCTTGTCTGCTGAAACAAGCCCTGACCCAGACCTCTCTTCCCACCCAGGGTTCCCTCTCAACTGTAAAACCTAGAGCTTCAAATTTCAAATCTGAGATGGGTCATAATGTCCCAAGCCCACTTCCCACAAGACCTTTCAATCCCCAGACCAGCCCACTTTCCCCGAGATCGCCCAAGCCCCAGGCAGCAGCAGACTGAACTTTGACCATATCCACTAGACCCACCCTCGGAAACCTTGGTAGCTTAGATCTCCAGAGCTGAAGACGAATCAGGTTCAAAGCTGCTGGAACAAAACTATCAGGCCAAAGCTTCCTCACCGACAAAGTAAAATGTACACTGAATCCCCATATACAAGAGCATATAAAGGAAAGGTACAGCTAACCAAAGCCCAAGGATCAAATAGGGATTTAATCTTTGTTTTCTAACCCTTTAATTCCTTTATTTGTCTCTTGTAAACTTCAAGCTTTTGGTGCTCCCCATTGAAGTTGTACGAGTACTGGGGGTACCCCATAGGGTGGGACACATATCAGGGGTGGAACCATCTAAATCTGGGCCCAATGTATTATAAATCTGGATACACTGATTCCAGACCTGGACATGGACAACTTACCACCCTACAGTTGAGAAACATAAGCCAAGCCTCAATGAACCAGAGAAAATTTTGAATCAAAATGCAGCTGGAATGGGTTAATGAAATAATAAAGGATGCAACAGCACATTTACCAAAGCCAAACCAGGATCTTCTCCTCTTCTGCAAGCAGCTTCTATCTCGGGATCACCAGAATGATTGCGTGCCCAATCCTAAAACAGAATAATGTCTATAATGATCAATACCCCCATGAGAAATTTTGAGATACAGTTAACTAGCAGAAGAAAGTTACCCTAAGACGACCAATAAATATCTGGATAACAGAAGCCCCGGCTTGTGCTGCAGCTGCAGCTTGAGAGAAGCTGAAGAAGCATAATCAGATCATTGGAAGATCTTGTAATAGAGACTGATATAATATTTACTGGTCCATAGGTAGTCAACCATAATAAGAGTAAATCTTACAAAAAAAAAAGAACAAAGAACAATAAAAATATGAACTTGCAACTGAAATTAAACCCAATTTCCATATACTAAAATTTTATTGGCCCATATCATTTACTTGTCAAAGGTAACTCTATATCTTTATCAGGGTGGGGGAACAATCTTAATTCCATGAAAACAAGTAAACCATTTCAATGCTATCCATGCCAGATCGTGGCAAGAAATTGTCATTGTTTATGTAGAGGGAGGGGGGTATACCATATGCTACAAGCATCTGCACAAATACCTGTAAACAAAGGTCAAGTGTGTTTGTATGCCTTCAGACTCCAGCACCCGTGAGGCCTCTATTCCCTGAAAGGGAGGAAAATGTAATGAGTCACAGTGGGTTGAAAAAGAATCATCATCTTCCACATACAAACCCATTGCATTTGTAATGCAAGACAAATTGGTAAGATAAACAGAGCATGCACTTTCTCAGATACTTACTTGCCATGTTGAAGGAATTTTGAATAGCAGACGCTCTGGAGAGACCCCTAGCTCATTGTATAACTTCAAAAGATCATGCACCTGGAGTATAAGTCAAATTAAATTGCATCAATTTAAATAAGAGTAACCCTGTTTCATTAATAAGAACTTCAAATCCTTACAAATCTTACGCAATTTGAGGTATTTAGATAACCCCTGGATCTCACTTAAAAAAGAAAAGGCAGGAAGACAAGGAAATTCAGTAATCAATTTAATGCTGAAATTGAGTGAAAAACAATCATTTAAAGGACAGGATACAATGAACCAGTTCCCAGAATCTGTTCTTTTTGTTTTTCTTTGATCAGTAACTCAAGCATCTGCATGTAGATTTAAGGTGCAGGATAACTTAGATTATAACTGATGTCCAATTAAGCTAGACTGGATTAGTAAATATAGATCTGCACTGGTTTCAATATCAACCATAAATCATACTCCATGACATGTAATGAATTCACAGTCCGATACTCCACTTATTTTCTCCTATCATTTTTAGCAACTGAAAACCTCTTCCATTTGCTTTCGGTGAAAAGAAAGCCAACCATTTGTATTGTGCCCAGGCAGATGTAGTGGCCTGGGTCTTGTTGTATCTTTCCTCATTAAGATGAATAAAGTACTTTACCATTTTCCAAAAAAAAAAAAAAAAAAAGAAAGCCAACCATTTTAGGCCATAGTTTACCATTCTAAGGGCCTGTACCTTGCAGAGGCAATGCCACCCTAAAGGTTTGTCAGAATTGTGTTAAGACTGCAAGTTACAGATCCTAAAATGTTCCTAAACAGGCAAGAAGAAATTATATCGTATGACTTTTGTAACCAGCATTACTCCAACTCAATTTTATTATATAGATGATATATTCTGGAAATTTTGCATTATGGAATGATTTGTAGAAGAATATAACAAACTCTGACCAACATTTTATTATCTGGAGGGAATTAATGAGCAACCTCATTAGCAAGGTGAGATACAACACCTCTAGCAATATGTTCTAGGAGTGCTTGGGTTGAGCACTCTATATTTTTCTGATTTATTTAGAGTATAAGTAGGAATCTTTTGATATATGATTTTGTAAGTAGTCTTGGGAATTGATATATTTTCTTTTTTCTTTGTTTTATTTTGTGTTTATTATTGCTGTTATAGAGAAGAACATGACCAGGGGTATACTCTAGGCAAAAGCCTAACTCCCAACCGATGAGAAAACATGAATGGAAAAGTGGAACAATAACTTCAAAAAAATAGTTCATTCAAAACCCTTTTGTCCCACTAAGGTCCCTAAACTAAATCAAATAAGCAAGTCTGTGTTTTAATCCAAATATGGAGGACAGAGACAGATCATAGAAGGGAGAGGCAGAGAAAGAAAACAAGGCCCAAACCAAAATGTCTTTGTTTGCATATGCCAAGCCCATCTTCATTTGTATGCGTGTACATTGTCTTATTTTCCTATTTATGCAGGAAAACATTCTCTTCATCTTGCTTGCTCTGCTATCCTGATAAATGTTTTCAAAAACTGGATTAGACCACCAAGTTGAACCAGAAAAGCAGGAACCAAACAAGCTAGTAGATTGCACTGGGAACCGGATAGCTTTCCAGTTCAATCTGGTCAGGTTTTCAAAATTAAGGGCTCTTCCCTATGACTTGATCACCACTCTCTTTAGATGGTCATTGTGTTTGACGCTTTGGAGTTGTGTTATGTTTTAGTGAATTGTTATACAGGAGATTTCTGCAAATATCTTTTCTATGCTTTCTCTGATAATTCTCTACCTCCTACTTCAATCTTTTCATAGTAGTATGTAATTTTCTAAGACAGCAATTATTCTTCCTTTTTCCCATATCTTGGATTTTCTTCTAATTTATTACTGCCAGATTCCCTATTCATTATTTCCATCATTGACCTTTGACCCTCACCAACTATATTTTTTCATGCCAATTCTCCATAGGAAAATAACCAATACCTATCTCAAAACCATTATTTTATTGTTGTGTCTAAGTTGGTTTGGCATCAGGATATACTTATTTGATCTTTGTGTAATTGCGTATCTTGTAAAATTCCCTTTCCGCCAATTTATTTTTGGGTGGTTAATATCCTATTTTGGTATAAACGTAATGCATTTTTCTGCTTTCATTCTTTCAACTATATTCTTATTTGCATTATTGATTAAAAGAATACACTTCAGAATTAAACAATCCATGCTTGTTCCAGTTCCACAAACTTAAATGAATCAGGCTTTCACCTATAATAAAAATTTCTTTGCAATATCAAGTTTCAGACACTCTTCAAAATGCCCCAGAAAATGATACATTTCCACAATTTGCAAGGGAATGAGGAGTTCAATAACCCGTAACTATAACTATCAGAGATCAAGGATCAAATGACAAAAAATATAACAAACAAAAGCCATCAATAATTAAATATAAAAGATAAACCAGTTCCAACCAGTGCCAAGAAAAAGCAACCTCAAGATTCATAAAAACAGTGCTAAGAAAAATAAAACAAAAGAAAGAAAGACTATACATTAACAATTGCATAAATCAAGATAGACAACATTAACAGGACTCTAAATACTACAGAAATTTAATTTGTTTACAGCATCATACTAGAAACTGGAAGTGTTGATCTTTGTCAGAAGTCAAGAAATTGGTATCTACAACAACAGGTTATTTTAGAAGTACCTTCCTAATAATGCCATGAGTATCATAAGCCAGGCGAGCATCCACTTCAGTCGATACCCTACCAGGAACTAGTTTCGACAAGTCACCTCCAACATTAACTAAAGCCTGTGATCCAATAATGCTTTCCCATCAACATAGGCAAACCAAAATGAGAAACCCTTCCAGAATTTGGTCTCGATTTAATGGACAAAAACAAACCTTGTTAAGGAAGCAGGACATTCGAACGCCGGGATCTTTTTGCCCATAACACTCTGAATCCGCCAGAGCAGTTTCTACAGCGCTCTATACCACAAATCCTTGAATATCATCAATAATGAAAAAGTTGTAAAATAAAAAATAATATATAATAATAACAAAATAATAAAAACAGAAACGACACTCACCCTGAATATCGTATCCGGAAGACTGCATATGCCTAAAAGGAGCGAAGAACTGGCAGTTGCAGCAGTTGGTGGAAACCTACATTCCAAATGATTTGCAGAAACATGAGAATAGACCAAATTTTCGTAATATCACCTTCAAAGAATAGCATTCTAAAATAATATGAAGAACGAGAAGAGGAATACTAAATCATGAAATTACTTCTCGAAATCATCGAAAATGACAGTATCTGGAACGATCTCACTGAAGCTCGAAACAGCATCTAATTCAGTGCTCAAACCTGCAAAATTCAGATAAAAAGGAATCAAAACCAGCCCTCACGATTAGAAGCTCGGATCTGCTGGAACGACAGAAGCATGGCAGTAGATGCACAACCAGTCTCGATAGATGAAGCATTGCTGCTTGAAGCACGGAGCTGAGGGTATGTCCTGTGAAGCTTGAAAATAAAATTCGCCGTAGAAGATCGAATCGGAAAGCTGCAATTCCCCTCCTGTTAAACCCCAAAAAACAAGTTGTTTGAGGAATAAAGCCCGAAAGAACTGAAGATAACAACAATAACAATTAAGAGAAGCGAAGATGACCTGAAGAGGTGAGACGGCGAAGAGAGCCGATGAAGTAGAAGGCAAGGAGACTGACATTTTGGCGAGAGATTGAGAGTAGAGAGTTGAGAGACAGAGAGCGATGAACGAAATTCGAATTCAAGAACGTATACGGTCTGATGAGAGAGCTAGCTCAGCTCAGCTCTGGCCTCTGTAGCAGTAATGGATTTAATAGAGCGGACAGCGGAAGAGATTAGTAAGGTTGTTTTTGTAAATTGAGCCGGAGATAGATTGTTACTTGTTAGATTGGATTGGATATTTTACTTTTTTTATTTGATGAGTATTGAATTGTTTTGGGCAACTTTTTTAAAGAGAAAATTCTCGATAGCTGTACTTTTAGGCTGAGTGTCATGAAAAAAAGATACAAATGCCCTTAAAGTATCATTTAATTTTCTTTACCAACCATCAGCAACACCTGTGTAATAAATGCCCTTCCCGATTTTTCTTTCGAAGACTGATGAGGGCTGAGGTTCGTTTAACTCAAAGACTGATGACTCAATGTTTCTCGTTGCCCTAAACTACTGTTCACTGCCATTGTTTATCCTCTTCAAGCTCTCGAACAGCGGCAGTGCATAACGCTCCCCACAGTCATTATTCTTCCTTCCTTTTTCTCCTCTGTCTATTCTCACATATCTCTCATTCCCTCTTCACTTTCATCGTTCTCTTCCTTTTTCTTTCTTTGCTATTCATCACCGTTTCTGACAAGAAACAGAGGAGTTGCAGCGGTGAAACTCCTCTGTTACTCTCATTCGGTTAACCCCTTTTGGCACAAACCCAATCGATACCCAACCCCATTCTACTCCCCATCGATCCCCTTAGTATTCCACTGCTTTCAACCTCTCTCATCCCATCGGCCCCATCCTCTGTAGCTTCAGCATTCAAACAGGAAAGATCGACGTAGCAGTCATACAGATCTTACCGGTTGAAGAAACTCAATCCCGCATCTCACCTTGCTCCAGTGAGCCTGTAATCTCCCGCGAAGTTATATCTGCTCGCAGGCGAACGGCCCGAAGCAAAAACTGGTCGAACCTCCTCTATTTTTCTGTATACATAATCCATGGAGTAGATTTGGTCACTGCAATTTGTTGGAACTCCCGACGGCACACTCACGTTAACACCATGAGGCGAAATGGTAGACGAAGACTCTACTTGGAACGTTGATCCAACTGAACTGCCACCAATATTTGATTGCATTGGCATAGTAGGACCAGTGCTCGGTGGTCCTTGTAGCCCAGTCTGTGCTCCCGGCCTTGATCCAGCAACCCCTCGCTGCTGCATGTAATAAGATGCAGATCCAGACAACGTCATGGCTTCTCTCTCATCTATGCATTTAATTAAAAAAATAATCGCAAAAACGCACTTCTGCTAAAATAGAAATTTTAAGCTTTATTTGCCCATATATTACTTCTTCCAACCATGGATCTGTGGCTCTTCAGGAAACCCAATCGATTGTGTGAGCTCACAAACTGCATTCACAAAGACGAAAATGCAATTGGAAAAAATCAAAAACCCCAAAATTTTAGAGTCTGTCAACAATTCTGCTCAAAGGAGGAAACAACTTAATACATCCTCAGATTAGATTTAAGAAGGTTTTGTGAGAACCAAAGTTTCGAGTCATAGACGCTAAACGGCCGAGCGTCATAGTCTGGACCGTTGAGAGCTTGGGTTCTGTATCAAGGAGATGATGAATAATGTGTTTTATTTTTAAAGTTAATTATGATATTTTCAAAAGTATTAAAGTGTACAAGAAGGTTACTTGATATACATAACTATCCTTATTTAAATTAGCACTCAGCCTATCGGGAATTTTTCCTTTTTTAAACTATCCTTACTGTTTAAGTTAATTGAGTAATTATACTATTTAATTATTATCTTATACTATTTAATTATTATCAATAGTAATTATACTATTGATTAGTTCTACCTCTGTTATTAGCGTCCGTTAATTTCTTGTCAAATTTTATATATACGTGACACTATGTGATACATATATTTTTTTTTAACCTAATATTACCTTGTTCGTTTTTCCCCCATGTCTTGTCATATTCCTCATCCCCCTCTACTCCCTTATTCTTCACAATCCATTTGATCGATTCCCTCTCTATCCCCGGTTCTCTAATGATTGAGAACGGGTGCTGAGATAGTCGTTTGCTCTTCTACCATTTTACATCAGTCTAAATCATTTTGGCGGTGTTAGGAATCGTGTAAATCTTGTGGACGGGACTATTTTTGGTCCTGTCCACGAGATTTGGTCGTGTTTGGTTGGGTGTGGATAGGACCGATCCTTTCCACACCCCAATACAGTGTGGATAGGTCCTGCCCACACCCCATCCATGGTAAAATCTCGTGGTTGGGGACCATCCACACTTGATTTTTGATTCCCTACTTCACACTTTCCCTGAAAGGCTACCATATTGTTTGTTTCATATTTTAATATTTTTGTCAATAAAATATTAATTATTTTACTTAATTTTTTATTTTTTTTAATTTAATGTTTTATCAATAAAATTATATTTTAAATGTATTTTTTTATTTTTTTATTATTTTACTATTATTTTTATAAAAAAATTAATATTTATTGGTTAATATTAATTCATTGATGCATTTTTCAATATATTTATCATATAAAATGTAAAAATTAGATATTTATGATTAACTATGTAGATCAAGGTTTTCGAACTGCCGTTAGACCCAAATAGTCGGATCGTTCAGCTCGGGAATCGTCTAGGCAAGCGGTTCCATTTTACCCCAAACTCGATTTTTGCCAAAAAACCGTTGAAAAAGTCAACAACCCGAGCGGTCAAACCGTCGACCTATTCAACGGTTTTTTACCATTTTTTTAATTATTTTTTATTTTTTTAATTTGTTTGTCAAAATGGGTGATCCGTTTAAATCAAATGGTCGGGCCATCGACCCGGAAACCAATGGCTAGAACGGTTCTATTTCTGAGTCGTTTTTTAAAATGTTGGTGTAAACTATTCATAAATGTATATGAAATACATGAAATCAAAAAGTGTGGTATGGACAGGTCCTCACCACGCCTATAGAACACCGCTGTGGGTATAGACTAGACCAGTTCACACAATTTGTCTACAGTTCAAAATATCTGTATACTGTAGTGTGGTGTGGATTGGTCCCTACTAAAAGATGTGGTGTAGCGTAGTGTGGATTGGTCCCTGCTAGAAGATGTGGTGTAGCGTGGTGTGGATTGATGGGTATAGACTACACCCATCAATTTCTCAGCCACACTACAGAACACCCCCTTCTTCCTCCCATTTCCCCTTTCTTCTCCCCACTTCACCGTAAACAAACTACCGTTTGTCACATCATTTAATCCTCACCAGAATCCAACCAAAGATTGTATTTTAATTGCAGTCAGTATTCAAACCCAACCAAACCCGAGGCCATAAACCAAGAAGTGTGTCCTTGATCATCAGTATTCAAACCCAACCCGAGGCCATCGATGCGAGCTTGTATCAACATCAATCCCCATCTCGATTACCACAAACTCTAGACTAATAGGCAGCAAGAGTAACACCGGTCGATGGAAAAGACCACTTTTCTTTTTAAACCAGTTCCCAACCACGACAATTACAAAAAGGCCATTCGGTCGATTGGAAAAGACCAAAAAAACATCTAAAGCCATCCGTTTTTTCTCCACCTTCAGAGCATCTTGCCTCTTTGATTAAGAAGTTGCAACACTATTCGGTATCTGTCCTTCTTCGAGCTCCACCGGCAGATCTGTCCTTCGATCCTCTACTTGGTCTTCTGAGAGGCTAGATGCCAGAGTTTAGTGGAGGAATGGCGAAAAGGGTGAACACCATTTGTAGAACCTTTTTTAACAGTAGGTTTTGATATTTCATATTTCTTGATACAGCGGCGTCGGCAATGAACACTGCCAAGAAAACGATGAAAAATCACCAAACGTCACCAATGACAAGGAGAAGGAGAGGAAGAGGAGGAAGAAGAAGAGGGAAGAGAGATAGAGTGAGAGAGAGTGACCATTGATTTGCTCCCCCAAACGGTGTGATTAGTAAACGGAGACGGAGCAGCAATCTGTTTCTTGTCTTCCTGAAATTTGAGTTTTATTTTAAAAATATGAATAATAATAAAGGACAAATTTAACATTTCATTTTTTTCATTAACACTCAAGAACGATGTCAATTATCATAAATAATAGGGGTGGTATAAGATAATAATTAAATAGTAAGGATGTAATTAGTTAATTAGTTAAATATAGGGATAGTTTAAGAAACTTACCCCTTTTTTTGGTAAAAAAAGATCAGAATTCATTATATTAATTTGAAACATGATTACTATCAGCGTTCACCCAGCTTGACAACCAAAGATCCAAACATCAGAATCGTATAAACCTCTCGAGGCTAGCTTATGGGCCAACCTATTCCCCTCCCTTTTAACAAAAGAAAAGTTAATGTTGGTGTTCTCACAGGATAAGTCCCTACTTGAGAGAGTCTGGATTATAGATCTGTTATCATTTTCCACAATAGAAGGTAGGGGTGCTCACGGTTTGGGTAACTGAACCGTGGGCATTTTTTATGAACAGAACCGATAGTATTGGTTTTTAGAAAATCGGTAACTAGAACCTAACCGAAACCAGTTGGTTAATTGGTTGATCGGTTCGGTTAACTAACAGTTCGGTTCGTCGGTTTTTCAGTTTTTTTGATTTTATAATATTTATTATAAAAATATATAGATATAAATATATATATAATATTATATTTTAAATAATATATAATATATTAAAAAATATTTTTATATATAATGTGTATTTATTAATTTATAATATATAAAATTTATATATAATTTACATAAATATATAAAAAAACATGTATACCAATCGGTTCGGCTAATCGCCAATTTTTTAAATTGGTTAACCGAAACCAAACCGGTACCTTCAGTTTTTTAAAAACACTGAATCGAAACCAAACCAACCGGTTCGGTTAACCGACTTTTCGATTCGACTTTGATCGATTTTTTTGGTCGATTCAGTTTTTCGGGTTTTTTTTTTTTTTTGCTCACCCCTAATAGAAGGTCCAGAAAACAGGCGTTTTGTTAATTGAATTCTCCGAAGGCAGGCTGTCGCCATAGCTTGCAACACAGAGGAAGCTAAACAAGGTCCAAAAAGCACATTAATCGGGAAATAAAATAATGGATTGTTTAGGTTTTCCTTTTTTATTGTTTTTATTTTTAATTATTTTGACAAAGATAATAAAATAATAGATAATTTTTGTCTAACGGAACAATGAGTGAGCACATAATAGTTGTGTGGCACATTTCCCGGTTAATGTACCTTTCATCCAAACATTTTTGTTCCATTAGACAGAAATTATCCATTATTTTATTATCTTTGTCAAAATAATTAAAAATAAAAAACAATGAAAAAAGAAATGTAAATGAGTCCCAACTCCCAACACGTTTAGGTTTTTCTTTTTTATTGTTTTTATTTTTAATTATTTAATGGATAATTTCTGTCTAACGGAATAAGAACGTTTGAATAAAAGACACATTAACCAGGAAATGTGCCACACAGCTATTATGTACTCACTCATTATGCTTACCTAACATGCCTACTACATCCGGACCCCTCTGCTACTACTCCAACAGTTGCTAATCCCTTTTTAATGAATCTTCCATCAACATTAATTTTCGGCACATTTGCATTGGGAGGCTGCAAAAAATACTTGGTGATCACTATCAGAAACTGGAGAAGAATCTCGCCATTTTCTCCGCAAGATCCTATTCCTCTCCTTTCAAGCCCTATTCAAACATAGCAAGGTTTACTTTCAAGCCCTATTCACATCTTAAAAAACACAGCGGTTTCTGCTTTTCCAGATGGTCCATAGTAAAAATAGCAGAGTAATTTATAAGCTCAACGTTTCTATCCTAAATTCGGTTACATCTGTCAATCCATAAAGCAAACCAGGCAGCAAAAAAATTTGGAATCAAATCAGGTCCAAAGTCCAAACAAACTTGCTTAGCATGATCACATTGAAAAAGGGCATGCATTATTTATTCAGGTTCCTTGTCACAAGCGGGAGAAAGGTTTGAGGATATCAGCTTTCTTTTGATGAGATTTCTTTTACCGCAATAGATTTTTTTTTTTTGCTTTATGGGGCTACACAACAGGGTAAGCCCATCCCCTTGGCATCGGCATTTGATCGCAGGTCTCTACTCCAACGAGTCAGAGAACCTACCAATTGAGCCACCATCAGTTGGCTTTTTACTGCAACAGATAAACTGCTTAATTTTTGGGTCAGTCTTCAGAACATTCGTGTCCTCCGTCACAAACGGGAAAAAGGGCATGCATTACTCATTCGTGTGTTCCGTCCGCTCCGCCCATGAACAGAGAGATGTTTGGGTATTTTGGGCTCGGCCCAATATCTTTTGGCGATTTTGTTTCCAAGGGCCTCGTTGATGTTATTCATGCTTCCATCCATCCAGGTTACTGCAGGAACACCGATCAAATAAAATTTCACATGATGCTTGGTCGAGGTCAATGGCTTCTCTTCCATCTTTGTTCTTTCCTTTCACATAACTATGTTTCTTGTAACACGTGTGAAAACTAAAAACTGCTGGATGTTTAATTGGTCTATAGTAGGCAATGCTACATTGCATTCCAGCCTCCCATTGCAATTAGCTATTCCATAATTGGTCTAAAGGAAGAGCAATGCTACATTGCAATTAGCTATTCCATTCCAGCCTCCCATTGGAATGTAAAACTCATCCCAACCGGGCCAAAAAAAAAACCAACAATTCCAAATGTAGACCAAACAGACCCTAAAATGAAACCTTGAAAACATTAATACTGATCTCTACCTTGTTGGAGGGAAAAAAATCTATTATAAATAGAATATAGAAGAGACTGGTGTTAAAGAGATGCCATGTTACTACATTAATTGGTTCTGGCTGAGCTTAATTGCTTAAATAACCCAACCCCATATTTAATCAACGGGAGCAATTGTGCAGATCCAGATCACCAATGAACAGAAAACTCGGATTCGCTCCCCACGTAGCACATTGCATCCATGGGCAGAGAACTCGGATCCGTGCTTTGGGAACATCTCCACAATGCACGGCTGCAATGTGCTAGCTATGTGATTTGTGCGGGGAGCAGATCCGAATTCGGATAGAGATGGTTGCAATAGAAATGTCTATTGGTGGCATCGAGGCCTAAAAAACATAGCAGCAGGCTCTCCACAATGTACAAGTCATTGGCTCCACGTGCATTCCTAAATTGCAATGAAACCTAGAGAGAGGGAGAGAGTCTAAAGTTCCAACGATGATTAAATACAAGGAAGATTACCAAAATGATCTTATAATATAACATTTTCAATAGAAACATGAATTTCGAGATATAACATTAGACCAAAATTCTGAAAAGAACAAAAAAAAGAAAAAAAAAAGAAAAAAGAAGACGCGATTAATACAGACATCATTTCCGCATTAGCAGAAGATGGAATTTACAAGGAAAGAAACCGTTGGACGAGACCAACAAAAGTATAATAAATAAATAAATGAATAGCATCGGACCAAACAAAGACGGCCTCACGAGGTAGGCTCCTCTCTGAGCTTTTGATTTATTTCTTATAAGAGTTCAAAAACATACGGGCATTATACGCATATCAACGAGCTGGCTGTCCTATTCCTTCATATATGTTTTTTTTCTTTATAGTTTACTCAATTTCTTCCATCTCACCAGGGACTTGAGAAATTCCATGACCTGTGCAATATCAATAGTTGATGATTAATTAATCAGAAAGAAGGTAAAGGCAAACACAAAGGGGAGGGTGCCAAAGACCTTTATTAAGAGAAAGTCAGATTTCGTGTACCTCTGATGGATCCCTCAGAGAGTAGAATGCACTGCTATCTTTTGGCACTGAAGATACTAAAATTCCAAAACCGCGATTACCCTCACGAAGGACCTGCAAATATCAGTAATAAACTAATTAAATTGCTTACCCATCAAAAGAACACTTGATTTATCTTCAGTCATGGTTTATCTCGTTTTACCTTAAATGCATCTTCATCTGTACGGTCGTCTCCAACATATATTGGGACAACATCAGCAGAATCACCTAGTCCTGCACCATTTTTTCATACAAAAAAGTGAGGTCAGAAAATGAACAGCGACAATGTAGATGATAGTGGACTAATGGTTATGATGATGACATAAAGAGAAGCAGAATTACCGAGTGACTCAAGAAGAAACTCAACGGCTTTCCCTTTATCCCAGTCAATCACAGGACGGACCTCTAAAACCTACACATAGGGGAACATAAAGCGCATAATGAGAAATACTATCAAACTCAGGATCTACTTCACAACACTGAAGACGGGGATGATTCTTCAAATGAGAAACAAAAAAAAAAATCGACTCATTTAAAAACTCAGTCCAGTGAAGTACCTTCCGCCCATGAGTTAATCGTAGACGTGGGTAATTTTTCAGCACACCATGAACACATTGTGCAACTATAGGCCAATTCTAGAAGAATATCAAAAGCAGCAAAAAGAAATAGTGAGGATAACCATTGTTGCAAGTAACCCAATAAGAAAAGCAGATTATATGCTCAAACTTGAGATTACCTTTTCATCTACATTACGGTAATGTACAGAGGTACAAAACTTGTGATTCTCAACTTTTGCACCTTTAATTCCTTTTGTATTCTCGACAAGGGTTCTAAAAACCTGCAAAAGCATAACAGCATTATTAACTCAGCCAATTTCAAAAAAAAATGGAGATTTATTGCTTTACATTACATATTACATATTACTTCAAGAAAAATAGTTACAAACCTCATCAATCATAGGTAAAAACTCACTAGCAGGTTGGAACAGATTTACCTCCTTACCCTACATTCAAAAGAAACATAAGAGAAAAGCATGGTGAGATAAAAGAAGACACCAAACAGACACATTACACAGACTGATTATGAGAAGACACCATACAGTAGTCAGCAAGAAAGGACAACATCCATTCCTACAGTGCAATATCCTCTCACCTGCTTGTCAGTAGACCTAATACAATTTGGATGGTCATCAGCAGACACCGAATGTCTGACCGGGCCCATGATGTCCATCCCATGACTACCAGCATAGTAGAGTTCTGTCAATCCTACAAATTCGTATACCTAAATGGAAGAAAAAAAAGGTACAGAGAAATGGGTTATCAACTGAAAGCAGAATTTTTTCATCTGAAAACCAGACAAAATGCAGATATTATCTCTAGTAAATATAGGACGAGAGACATACCATATCACGCCTCCTTCCACTAATTATTGCTGTTGGGAAATATTTGGCAACATTTCTCACAGCAGAACGCATCTGATAAGAAATGAATTTCAATAAGAAAACAATTTTAAAGATGATTTCTTCTACCTGAAATGCTTTAAAGTCAATTAGCTAAGCTCTTACAGCGTTAGACATAAAAGCACGGTCAGGGTCATCTACAATTGGTGAAAGGGTCCCATCATAGTCCAGAAACAATGCTATCCTCTTGTCCATTGCATAATTTGTGATTTCATCAAAAGATGTAAGTGCTGATGGATACTTCAGCTGCACAATTAAGTAAAAGAAAGAGTTGGCTTTTAAAACTCAGACTTGAGGAATTTTCAATAGAAAGGAAACAAGAAGATCAAAGAACAAACAAAGGAAAGAAGGTAACATACCATCCAGGAGCGGTAAGAAGCGTCAGTATCATCAGATGCAACCTCAATGTTGAAATCCTTAGTTGGCTTCTTGCGAGGAGGTGAGGAGGCTTCCATGGCATCCAGCCAACTGCTGATGCGGACATCATCAAGCTTTCCTGGCATGGGCTTCTTTCTTGGAATTGTTAAGAACAAACCTCCTGGTGGGGAGTATGGCAACAGATTTGTATGGATGCCTAATCTTGACTTGCTTATGGGTATGGGGTCAGTGAGAACAGGAGCTGCATGGTTTGATTTCAAATCCATTGGATCCAGATCACTTTAAAAGCGTTTAAAGCTTAAACAAATATTGTGTGATATGTAAGAGCTGGCAGGTCCAAAATTCACGTCAAGTCAAAATGATGTCACTGCAATCTCTAGTATCTTCACCCAACTCTCTTATCAATGAAAAACCACCTCTTCAAAGTTTTCTTATCACTGCTGTTATGCGAGCAGTCCATCAAGCGCAAACTTCCCAAAAACTGGAAATAACAGGAATGTGTTACATAAAAACTAAAGCGGACACACAAGGAAAATCCTCAAACGGAACTTGGATGAAATATAAAACCATACCTTCTCATCTCCAAAACTACAAATCATTTATATCAGATAACATTATGTGCAGAGTTAAACTTGAGGGAGTGCTGCTTTATAGATCTATAATCCCCAGAAGAGTTCTGAAGTCTGCACAAAAAGGATGCAAATAATTATACGGACCAGAATATAAGAGCTCAAATACAAAGCATGATTTAGGCAAAAGATGGTTAAAACAAACCTACCAAGCAGTACGAGTATTGTAACCTTTTTTATTTTCATTGAATTTTTTCCTCCCAAGTTAGTTCAATAACAGAGGTATTGGCTTTCCAACAAGCAAGCAATGAATAATAACCAAGCTTTTTTTGAAAACTGGTAATGTAAATAATGAATTTGGTACATACTAATAATCTTTTCTTCAAAAAAACTATTAATAATCTAAAAACTATTGAAGAGTTTAATTCCCTGGAGCATAATAAAAAGAAAATGCGCTCCTGAGAACTTCCTAATACTTTTAGATATCTCCTAGGCTCCCCTTCCTTTAAAGTTCATTCTGCGCTGTTATTTAAACTTGTGGCATAGACATTTTAGAAAATACAATAATGGATAAGATTCTTTTCTATTTCACTATAAAAATCAACAAATAAAATAACTGAGAAAATAAGAAGAAAGATGAAAATAAGTCTACTACAGACACATGATAATTTGATTATGTAGTGGAAGAACAATGATCTATTTTTTCACAATAACCAGATGATTAGATCCAATATGTACCAGAATCTGTACAAATCCTTTTGGACCCTTTATACCCTATCTGTGGCTGATTCTATTTGCTTTGCATCTCTGTCCATGATTTCTTCTGGCACTCTGAACAACTAAAACCTTATTCAATGAACAATATATAAAATACCGCAGATTAATGCTGTTTGCCTTATTAAATGGAATCGGCTTTGCCAATGAACAATTCGGAGATGGAAAGAGGGGTAAAAGATAACAAGCACCAAGTAATTTTGGTGCGAGACCATGCACATCAAGTATCAAACATGGGGCTTGCCCCTGATTTTGGCAATCACCACAAATACCAAAAAATGAAAGAGAAGAGGAAAAGGGGGAAAATTCCAACACCATAAAGAAAAAAAAGAGTCAATAAGTAATAGTTTTAGAAGTATTTCCCTGGAAGTTGCTTCTATGAAGAATACAGATGCACCGTACTCTGCATCAGGACAGGACAGGACAGCATGAACAACTATTTTTGTTATCACTATTAATATTAAGGTGTACAAAATATCAACTAGCTTCACTGCGAGTGGATGGTGTAATGAAGAAGCAGTGATAATGTAGAAAGCTCTACGATAAAACATTAGTGAAAGTACAGGAAAAAAAGAAAAAAAAAGGCAGGCACCCATCTTTACATCTCATTCATCAACAAAGGACGGATGAAGAACACCGAGTGAAAAGAAAAGGAAAAAAATAAAGAAATAAAAGTTCGTGGTTAATTTAAAATGATACTCAACATCGAAGGCTGGCCCACCCAATTTGATGTTTTATGGAGATGGACGAATTGAATTAAGTAATATGTTAGAGATGTACATAACTGAATATTCAAAGTTGCCCTACCGCACGTAGTGGGTGGAAATTAAAACAAACACCAAAATTTTTTGAGCCTCCGTAGCAACAGCATGGAAGCCATTAAACGTTTGGATCTGGCGCACAGACAGAGAAGCCAGCTGACCAAGAAAAAAAGTAAAGAAGCAACCCAACAAAAATAATATAATAATGTTATGATAAAATCATGAATTAGTGTTTTAGAATACCATTTTGTTCATCGCAAGATCCAAAATAACTACCCCGAAAAGAAACATAGCTTTTCAAGAAGTCAGTGCCTTTGGCAATAACCAGAACTTTTATGAACTTTCCAGTTGCGATTCTTCCAAGGAATGCAAACGTGGCGGTATGGGTAACCCTTGCAAATTCACCCTCCCCACTAAAGGAATCTGTGACTTTTTTCAGTTCTGTTAGACCGGAAGATATTGATAAAGACAACGGGATGCATACGTTATTTTCTTCTTGCAGTTTACAGCAATCGACAAAACATTTACACCAAAAGAAATCAAAGAAGAAAACAAAGACGGTACACATCAGTTGTAAACCAAATACAGTTACAGTATAAAGAAGAAATGATACGGTTAATGTCGGCAGATTTTCTCCACAAAAGGAAAAGCGACAACCACAACCTACACCACTAATTTCATTTACCCACAAAAAGTTACTCGACATCACCTGACGACAACCAAGGTCTTATTCTCCCCATCTCACTCGGGTTAAAACAAAATCGAGATCAAACTCAAAATCGTCATGTCACCAACTCGCAAAAGACAAATCGAAACTGTAGAATCCTGAATTTATACAACAAAAGCTTTTTATGCTCATCAGCTAAGCTCCTCGGGAAGAAGCCCTAGCGTTCGAGCGACGACGCACGACCCTTGCCTTGACACAAATAGATAAAGATCGATAACAGAATAGGAGAAAATAATATCAAAAACCAAATCTAACAACAACAAACGTCAATCCGCGAAGCACAATCGGAAGAAAATCCAAGGCCTCCTTCGCGGAGGCGTTTCGAATCAAAGCAATGATTTTTCTCAGATTAAATCGATCAGCATTACGTACAACCCTAGAAATGCTTCACAATAGTAAAAAAATCGGGAGAAGACGATACTAGCGTACCTGAACCACGAGCTCTCACACCGTAAGGGTCCTTTCAAGGATCAGAACCGCGAGAAGATTCAATCTTCGAAATGCAGTTACGTGATCAAAAGTCTCAGATCCCGACCACCAACAGTAACCGTGAAATCGTTTTCAGAAAGCATAAACAAGGGCTAAGGCGAGGATGAACAATGAAAGCTATGAGAAGGAAGAAAGAAGAATATAGATGGAAGAAACAAAGAGAGAACCGCGTTTAAAGCTACGACAATTGCATAGACACACCTAGAAACCCATAGAGAGACAAAGGGAAACGAACGACGAACGTCATATATGCGCGAAGAGAAAACGAGGGAAGGAAGGGAAGCTACAGAGGCGTTTAGGCATTTATAGAGTTTTCGTCCGCCGAGGAGACGTGCTAAACAAGGCAACTCGGTTGTTGAATCGGGAAACACCACGAGAAATTTACAAAATCTTATTTAATGATAAAATAGTAAGAGAACTAATTAAAATAAAGATTTTCTTACTATTTTCCTTTAAAAATAAAAATGAAAAAAACTGCCAGACATGTTTCGGTCGTATTCTCTCCCTCTACCTTCAATCGGATCCACCAAGAGACTTATGAAAAATCTACACGTGTGAGCTATGACTTACGGCCCACGCGGCTGAAGACACCTGTGGTAGTATCAAGCATGACGTGGCCACGTGTCAGAGCGGGCCCGCCACGTAAGGGCGGGGTCATTTGCCGGAAGCGTCGCTTTCCATAACAGCTGGTGGTAGTTGGTACATGAAGGTTTTAAATTGTTGAATAATAGCCGCAGAGATGGATCCACGTGGCACATGTGTGGGATCGAGGTGACGTGTGGAAATCGGGCCCGGGGAAGGCGAAAAGCGGTCTTGTTTTTCTTCGCGGTCTAAGGTCGCCCCTTGATTCTCGTGTACGATTCAAGTGGTCCCAGTCCGAACTGGCAACTCGGCTTTACTCGGTCAAACAGACCTTCACGAATCAGAGAGTTGAAACGATAAAACCTAAAAAAGTAAAAATGAAAAGGAAGGTGACGTTTCCCTGTCCAAAGGTCGACACGTAGTGGCCTACTCGAGTCGGTGGGGCCCGAATACGGTTGGTTGTTTCTGGTAGTAACGAGTAACGACGGATCTCCTTTGGAGCGGTCGGTCATGCGACTTTGGCCCGGTCTCTGTCCTTGTGAGAGCCATTGGTTTTTTTTTTTTGGGTAAATAAGCTATTATAGTATTATTATTTATCAGATTTGGCCATTTTAGATCCTGAAAAATCTGGGTCAAACGGTTTTCCTTCGAATTGATCTCCATGAAAAGGGGAAGGAAAGGAAAGGATCACTGGCTTGTCCTGAATTCTGATGTGATGATCTCGGATTCGGATCTCCTACTGACTACTGAATGCTGCTGTGCACTTCAATTAGCAATGGACAGTTGTTCATCCAGTCAATCCGATGTTTTTAGGACTGTCAACGGATTCCGAACGTTCCATACCCGACATCACATCCCATTTAAAATCTGATTTCGATAAACTTGATAAACTGAAATCATAAGCATGTTAGTAAATCAGGTATTATTTGTTAAAATTGATGGGTGGGTTTAAAATTATATAGGTTTTCTTAAAATTATTATTATTGTTGTATCTAATAAATTAAATATTTTATATTTATACAAATTTATTATAAAAAATAAATATTTTTAAAATTTCTATTTTTTAAACATATTTAATCGGACTCAGATTAAATTTGTTATAGTAAATAGATGGAATTCATGATGTATCCGGATCCGATTTAAATTTGACCCGATTACATCAGATAATATGGTTGTCTATAGCGATGTGTATAATATCTTATTTACAGTAAATCTTTACTGGATTATGTCACCATAAGGTTGGAATCTAATGAACACTAAAGGCTGGTCATCCTACAGCCGGGAATATTTATTGCATTTAGGCCACATTTGACAGGATTTATCTCTTTTTTGTTCAAAATATTCCAAGCTTTTTATTATAAAAAAGAGATAAATTCTTAAAAGAAAGAATGCCAAATGCAAACCTTATTTGTTGTTTATACATAAATAGACTAAATAGTTTCTGATTTGCAGATATGATGTCTTGTGCATAGAAATAGAATGTAACCAGCATTTCATGGTAACTTGGTAAGTATATCCGAATTAGTTTCCAACAGGTTTGATAATTGATTGGATATTTATTTTTCCTATTTTGTTAGTATGAAGATATATAGAGATCAGAAGCAAAACAACAATTTTAGAGCATCCTTGATAAACTCTAGGGGAGCCCAATAAGAGTGAACATCAGCGCCCCACATCATATCCCAACATGTATTAAAAACATCTCCTAGTGACAAGTATAGAGATCTTCCCGGTGCATGTTGAGATGTGCATGTGGGGTTTGCCCTGTGGGGCGCTGATGTGATCTCACCCAATAAAGGGTATCTTGACCATCCAAACCTGAAGAAGCTAAAATATGTAGGGGTGCAAATGGATCAGATGCATTTGAAATCCATTCCTATTTTGTGTTTTGGATTGGACCCCTATCTGATTTGAATATTATTTATATATATTTATATATATATATATATATATATATATATATAGTATTCTTGTAAATTTTTTATATTACTTTTTTTATAAAAAACATATATCTATATGATAAAAATAGTTAAATTTCTTTATTTAAACTAATATATTTTTTCCTTTTAATAATTTATTAATTTTTATTAAAATAAAATTAGATCAGACCGACATCCTGATCAGATTCAAATTCAAATCAGTATTTATGAGATTCGATTAGATCTTTGAATTCAAATTCGGATATACCCTTAATTCAAATCTGATGATACACAATCCGGGCCAAATTTCCCTTCATCAAAATCCAATCTATTTACATCCCTAAAAAAATCAGGCAAGTTCCTAATCATATATATATATATATATAATAAAAAGGCAGGCACATTTGCATCCCTTACGAACTGAAAAGACAGTTTTCACACAACCTGTAAATGTTTTCTAGAGTAGGCCACAGAAGAGGGCAATTAAAAGAGCCAGCAATGAGAGTATTAATAATAGTACTAGAATCACTTTAATCATCACATTTGAATAGACTAGGTCAATCAACAAAGAACAGCATTCACGAATTACATAGCATTGAGCATAAAATGGAGAGGAAAAACTAACAATTTTCTGAATTTCTATTTTACTGTATTTTATTACAGGCAAAATCGCCTTCTAAAAACCATTTTTAAAAAGTGAGTATTAATTACAAAAATATAACATTACTGTTTAGTTTATAAGTCCTTTTCTCAGAAAAAGATTGGTCCTCACATTCAAATATTGCCATATTCCTGTAATTTTCATTTCTCTACAGGTTTGTTTGCAAGTTAAGTGAAATTAAAAAAAAAAAAATAGAAGGAAAAATCTATGATGCAGTAATATGAATATCATTTATAAGAAAATGATTCATTTTTCTTTAACATGACAGAAATTGGTTTAACCAAAAAAGGGCAAATCATTGAATGTGACCAAGAAAACAAACATAAAGCTGGCCTTATGACCCAGTAGTTGAGATTGCCATTTGGCATCCCTCCAATTGGAAGGTACGGGATCAAACTTGTGGAATCACGGTCTCTTCATGGTATGGTCCATGATTTTTAAAAATGAACACAAACCGGTCAGGGGTCCGGTTACCAGTTCGAACAGTTTGACCATTTGAGCCAGCCGTCGAAAGACCGGCCCGTTCTGACGAAAAAAAAAAAAAAAAAAAAGAAAATGGTCAAAACTGTTCGAATGGTTAACTGGTCAGTTCAGCAGTTTCCCGATTAAAATTAACAGTTTTGGGGAAAAAAAACGGTTTTGAGAAAAAACTGAACCAGTCAAGTGACTGATTTCCGATTTTTCTGATCCAACCGTTCGGTCCGATCCAATTTTAAAAACCATGGTATGGTCAGTGGGCCTTATGTACATTCTACTCTGTCTACCCTCAATTTTCCTATTTTCCTATTTTCCTATAAAAGCAAATAAGAGATAAATAAATAGATAAATAGAGAGAGATCCACCCCTATCCTTTTATCAAAAAGCCTTGACCTCTTTGAAAAGCAAGAACTTTTTACACATGTCATCCAGCCCCATTTTGGGAATCTATCTGCTATCTGTATGTAAAATTCATGGAGAGATGTGTGCAGAACATTTGCTTTGATGAGATCCCATTACCCTTTTAATTCCGAGTTGAGAGGACAAAAAACAATTCCGAGTTGGGAGGACAAAAAAAAAACTGTTCGAACACGATCCAACTATTAAAAGATTGGTTTTAATCACTTTCTGTCCTTTCAGCATCACTTGCCCCATAAAAACAAACAGGTTTTGTTTTATTAAAAAACTTATATCTAACTTCTCTTTTCCTCCCCCTCCCCCCCACCCAAAATAGTGGAACCTGCAAAACCAAGTTCATTGAATGTTTGAAACTTTGAATGACTTCAGCTTAATAGTGGAACCTGCAAAGCCAAGTTCATTGAATGTTTGAATGACTTCACCGTTTGTTTGAAATGAAACATTTGAAATAAGAAAACAAATTACTTTCACCCTGGACCTTTGTGGAACGGTTTTACACTCAGAATCCTTGTTCCAAGATTGTGAGATAAGAAAACAAACGTCTAATAACTTGAAGGTAGAAAACCCTTCAAATGATCGTTATAATTCCTCGTACCAGTGTTTAAAACTTTAAGATTGTGTTTGCTTGCAGTGTAAATGAATTTGCACAGGTGCAAAACTATAATTGTGTAAATAATTTGGGTGCAAGTTTTGATTTTTTTTTTTTTCAAATTTTATCTTATCTTATTTGGTTGTAATAAAAATAAAATAAAATAAGACCCAAGGTAAAATAAAATAAAATAAAACCAAAATTTACATTTTTTCCATTTACACTCCCATATATTTATATAGTGCAAATAAAATTGCATTGCAATCAAAAACAGGCTAAATTGTAAACCATTGGTTTCCATATACAATTTTTCCCAAACCTATTTTTCTTTTGGTAGAATAACATTACTTATTTTTCTTTTGGTAGAATAACATTACTTATTTTTCTTTTGGTTTCAAATTTTCTTTTGGTAGAATATAACATTACTTATTTTTCCCCTACCTAGTTAGTAGCTATGCAGTTATGGATACGATTGAACATGGTTTTCAAAACCAGACCGGACCAGAAAAACCGGGAACCGGTCACATGATTGGTTTCGTTTTCCCCCAAAACCGCTTTTTTCCTCAAAATCGTTGATCTTGGTCAACAAATTGCTGAATCAACCGGTTAACTGGTCAAATGGTTTTGACCATTTTTTATTTTTTAATTTTTTTGTTAAAATGGACTGGCCATTCGGGTCGAACAGTCGGACGGTTCGATCACTGGTTCATTTTTAAAAACCATTCGATCACTGGTTCTTAAATTAATAGATTTCTTAGTAACCCTGAGAAAAAGTCCTACTTTTCACTTGTTCCAGTTCTTTCTTTCCCTTCTTTTTCAGTAGAAGTTGCCTTTTTCTTTAATAGAAGTCATAAAGTTTCCATTTATTTGTTCTGTTGAAACCCTTCCTCAACCTAACCCAAAATAAATATCACTATTGTTCATGTATCACGTATTAACAAATAGAAGTATGCAAGTCATGAATCCATTCTTCTATGAAATTGTTCTTCAATAGAGCTTATTCTGCGCAAAATGTGAACTTGGAATCTGTTTTCCTTTGATATTTTCCAAAATCCCACATGCTGTTGGCGAAAATCTTAGTATCTGCTGGCTACATATAGATAACCCAAGCCAATCTATCTTAACAAAAAGAAGAAACACCTCATTACTTTGATTTTAAGCACTCAAAAGAATTAAAAGAAAGGGAACCCTAGTAATTGCAATCACAACTAGAGCTGCAACTTGAATTATGTTAACCCAAACCTAACCCGAAAAAAGTCAAGTTGGGTTGGGCCGGGTTGAAGTACAAGTTAGGGTTAGGGGTTGAAAAGTATGAGCCGGAGTTAACTTTGGGTTGGGTTAGGATTGAGGGCTTGACAAACCTAACCTAACCTAAACCTGACTTAACTTCATATTTATAAGTATAAATATTATATTTTTTGATGAAAATAAGTATAAATATTATATAAACATGTATTTATGTATTGAACAAATATGCTTTCATAAATGTGTATGCATGTATATTTTTTTTACCACAAATATTTATGCATGTATGTATTATGTATCATTTATACTGTATGCCTACATGATACCTTGCACTAAAATTACTCTAAAACATGGTAACTATGTTCTTTTACACATGCATGATAATGCTAAAATGCCTAAAATTGAATTAACCTCAACTTTTATTCTAAAAATTGGCAATAGAATTAGAGAAGTCAGGCCAATTCGAGCCTAACCTAAAATTTGGCCAACTTGGACCACTATTTATAACTTTGAAGAGTCAGACAAGTAGTTCTTAAAAATAAAATTTGGCAACTTGGAAAGGTAAATTGATGAGAGTGTATTTAAAAGACACCTTTCAATGTTTTTCTTTTCTTTTTATCTTTTTAAGCTTATCTAGAATCATTCTTAAAAATTTGAAAGTTTCTTACAACTAGTAAGTGTGCATGTGGGAATTTTTTATGATAATAAACGATAGTAAATAATGTGTTTGCAAAATTTTCTACAACCTTTTTATATTTATATATCTATAGCATTTATTCTTATTTGTCACGTTTATTAAGAAGTGCCCAGATGTTTTCTATAAAATTGCTTGTATTTTTTTTTTAATACTTTTGTATGTTTTCATCTTTTTTTAATCATCATTGTTGTTAAGGGTTGTCACATTTTGTGCCAAAAGGTTGAATTGTTGACTTGCCACCAAACAAGAAAACAACATTTTTGGATTGATTTTAAATTTGTATTTTATTTCTATCATCAATAAAAATAATCATTTTTGTCACACTTATTTTTGTAATATGGTTAATTAATATATGATTTAATGAAAGAATGAGAGTTAATGCCCTAAATATAAGGCTTAATGAGATGGAATTTAATGAGGAAAAATGTAATAGTTCAAATGACATTTTGTACCGTCATTGGTCAAATTCAAAAATAAGGGTATTCTAGTCAAAATTAGAATTCAATAAATATTAATGGGAGTTAATACCTTAAATATAAAACTTAATGAAGAGATTTGAACAAGAGAAATATGATTGTTTAAATTACACTTTTGTCATTGCAATTAAAGAATTATCAAATTCTAAAATTCGAATAAAAGTTTCACACTTAATAATAGTGTGTGTATATATATATATCATGAGCATCTAAGTCATTGACCAAAGAATTCAGGGAACAATTTTTGGGAATTCTTCCCATTTTTATTTTGGCTGGAAACCTATTCTAGTATGGGAATGTTATGCACAACCTGAAATGGTTGAGACAACAGTTTGCTCGTTGATACAGTAACTAATATAGAATAGAAAGTCAATACAACAACAAACAAAACAAAGATTAAGACCATGGTAATCTAGCCTATTAAAGTAACGTTTCCTTTTCATTATTTGGTATTTGTTCTACTATTCATTAAATAAACAAAGCGCATTGCCAGTCTCCATATTCAAACAGTAAAGCATGCCTACGGAACTGACCCTCCCATAACGTGATTACCCCTTCTATCTCAACAAGAAACTAACATAATTAACAATACGTCCACTCCATGGGTTACCGTCTATTAATTTAAAATAAGTAGTTTTTATTATTCAGTCCATCTCAATAAATTTTAGTTTAATCGTATAATTGGGGTAAGTATTAGTTTGAAATTAATGTTAATATACGGGCGGGTATTGATATTACGTGAAGGTATTTAAAATTTTGAATTATTATAGATCTGTAGTGGAATTGAGCTTATAACATGTAATTACAATGTAAATGATAGTAGTGGGTAATTGGCACATTCTAATAGCTACCAACAAACATTCAGATGCCAATATTAATAGTAATAAGTGATATAGAAGAGAGATCTAGAGAGAAAGATTTGTATCAGAAAATAAAATCTGTACCAGTATGAAAATGATATTTAGAATTTTCATTTTCTTAAAACGTGCTACCCCAGTATTTTATATCGTTCACATGCTTTAGTTAATTGTTTTTATATTTATTTTTGGCATTCTTTTTCTTATTTTTTATAAGCTATAGCTGGGTCCAAAGTCAATCAAATGAACCAATGGCGGCTTCCAGAGTTTCAGTGGAGCCCTAAAAGTCTATTATATTACTTTCTCAATATTAAATGTCATGTAAGGGAGTGGCAAATTTTTAGGTTGCATTTGGTTTGAAAGAAATGTTTTTCCTAATTTGTTCTTCGTTTTGCTTCAAACCAAACATAGCCTTAGGGTTAGGGTTAGGGGTCTTGTTTTTTTTGTTTGACCGGGTTCGGGTGGATAAAACCAATCAGAACTGCTTTCCCAATCCAGAGATATTTTGGAAAAAGCAATGCGCGGATTGGCTGACTGAGGATCAATCCAATCAGAACTGGTTTCCAATCCAGCTTCTTCCTTTATAATCCGGGTGAGATTCCAACGGGCATTTTCCTAAGCTGTATGGGATGGGACCATATATTACGGGTTGGACCCGACCGAATGACAATAATTCGGTCTATTTGCTTCTGCTGCGACGAAACTCTGTGGGAAACTGGGGGCTACACGAGAGTCAGAATTCAGAAAGATACAAACCCGCCGTCAGCTATCACAGCTTAGCTTTGGAAAAGGCGGTCACCATTGTCGTCTATAGAAATGACTCAGCTGGGGGTGATCAGTCCTTGTCTGCGCTTTTTTCTTTCCACATACGCCCGGGGTAATAAAATACATTGCTCATCTGCCTGCGCCTCCAATTCAAAGTTCAAACATTAACGGCGACGACTGCAACAAGCCCAAGCTTTACAAAGAAAACAAAGCAAAAAGCAAGCAAAAGAAGAAGATACGATGAGAAAAGCCAATAAGCTCAAAGAAGCCACCTCGGATACACGAGGGAAGGTTTTGTCTTGACGGTGGATGACAAAAAAGAGACCAGATCTGCTCCTCTCACACAAGACGCCTTACACAGGCACATTCTATCACGCATCGGAAACATCTCACATAATTATAAACCATTATTCACAGGGAGATGTTCTCAATACACGGAGGATGTGCCTTGTAAGGCGCCCCTGTGTGAGAAAAACCCAAACCAGGGCCTGGCCCACATAAGCACCCCGAAGATTTTACATACTTACATGGCATGAAGACTTGATCCCCACCAAGCTCAGCATTGCCTAGTCATCACATGCTCATAATCTTATAATATGTGTTTGGAATAGTGAATGTTTATTGATTAAATGTTTTGTATTTGATTTGTTTACAAAATTGAAAAAATTAATATATTTAGGTATCATGATGTATTACATCAATAAATGCCTACTTGTTGGGAAAGCATTAAAATGAAGCATCTCAAGGGTAGACACACACATAAACCAAAGCCTATTATTGCAAGTCCCTGTGTGCATGAATTCACACGATAGAAAAAGTGTTGAAGTGGCACCTATGTGGCAGCATTTATTTAATAAACGGATAAATACCGATAAACTCAATGCAGATTTATGATTTCCACGACAAAGCTATAAAGATTCAAAATATCAAAAAACCACACTTTATACACCAACATCCTGATTACGATGAAGGAGATTACAGATTAGGAAAAGCATGTTGACTGGAAGCTGAGTTGGAAAGCCAGCGTTTCAAGTAGAAAAAGAGTGAAACAGAATTAATTAAAAATTAAGATAAAATACAAAAACCTTTCCTCAAGTTTTTGATAATTATAAAAACTTCCTTTATAATTTTATTTTAACAAATACTCTCCTGAAATTTTAAAAATTCGACAAAAGGAAAAACAAAAAGGTATATTTCCAGACAGATACCATTAGATTGATGCATCAGTTTTTTTTTTTTTCAAATATTCATTTTATCTTTTTATAAATTATTTTACATACATTACTGAAATAATCTTGTTTTAACTTACAGAAATCTCCTTTAATGATCATCTTTTAACGTTTTTGTCGAGTTAAAACATGATTATTTCAGAAACTTTGTATGTAAAATAATTTATAAAATGGTAAAATAGAAATTTAAAAAAAAATGGTGCATGAGTCTAACTTTTATTATCTGGGAAGGTAACAGAGGGTTTTATTAAATTTTTTAAAAGTTAAAATAAAATTATAAAGAATGTTTTCTATAATTGACAGAAATCTCAGAAAAGGTTTTTGTATTTTACTCTAAAAATTAATGAACACGGCTTTTGAGTTCTGAGTCTTCTGACTTGTGTTGAGGTCGGTTTGAAGTTTGAAAAGAATAATTAATGCTTTCTTTACTTTTTATCAGCATCTTGGACTGCATCTTCCCCTCCTTTGTGGTGACAGTGATTTGATTGTTTTTTCTATGTAGGAGGACCTGAAACTGAGGGCAGAAAGCTACCATCCATTTTATATTACAAGTCTATTCTATTATATTATGACCGTGTTTCCAAAGGTCTCTCAGCCTTTTTCCAAGAAGAAACTTAACATAAATGTGGAATAATGGCACATGAGGTGCTTTCTGATTGGCCAAATTTCAGGCAACCAACCCTCATAATCAGTCATGTGCCACAAGTGTCTGTCATCACAGGGTGGTTGTTTGCCTATTGGTCGTTTCTTTCGTATGGATTACGAAATAAATCTCTTCTATATATACTGTATACAGTAGGTTTTCGCATCATCCCACATGCATGCTGTCGCATGTGTCACACTTGCAAATGCATACATGACACATGCAATCAATCTGTGACCTTGTCTTCAGTTAGGCTTTGCCTAACCTTTTACATCCAGTAGGTGGCAATACTAGATTAATGGTCGTAGTTAGCTTCCTTTTCTTTCTCTCTCTTTTGTTCTTTTTTTTCCACTCTCTAGAGGCTCACGTTATTAATTAATAGAATGATCTACTCACCACGAAGTCAGCAGTTACAAGGGTTTGATCCCGTGCCACCCCCCCAATTCTTATTTCTTTTCTTTTACATTTTGTTAGGTGCACTGATAATGGTTTTAAATGTTTGGGGAAATTTTCATGAAGCTTCAGAAACAGCCACCATCCTGAATATACGGTTGGATTTATTTCGGTTCAGAACTTTTTCTTTTTTTTTTTTTTGCGAAAATTGCAGGAATATGATGTGGAATAGCAGAAATCAATAATGTATAATACTAGAACAAGTTGTGGGGTTGATGACTGAGTAATTAACCAATTTTCTAATTGAACAAGTTGTGGGGTTGAGTGGCACGAAAAATTGGCGTCAAGGTACTGTCTGTAACTCCATAATTCTGATTTATGCATCTAAACTCAATTAACTCACGTGAAAAAGGGGCTTTACAGTTTACAAAACCCTTGAATTACTAAAATATGGTTTTATGTATTTTTTCAGCCTTCTGAATGCGGTTAGATATATGCAAACCCAATAAAGCAGGAAAGGCCTTAAAACAACAATTAAACTGGCCTTAATCCTTACTGATTCTGATTTATCCATCAAAACCGAATTAATCAATGTGTAAATGAGGCCTAAAAACCATCCTTTACCAAAGAAACAAGTTTTGAGTTCAATTGTCGCAGCCAAAAGTTGAGATGTCGACGCAGCACCAACTCATCATTTTTTAACCTGTAAGTAGAGATAACATATTCTATGCTGTCCAATGAATTGGAGGTCAAGTTAAGGCACTGGTCCAAACCAATGTGTTATCATCCACTAATGCCAACTTGAGATACCTTTTAGTGGGTCCCTTTCCCATTAAGACAGTGGACCCACCAACCATATGATAAGGCCTGGTGACCAAGATGTTTTTTTTTTCTTTTTTTATCTCAAGGACCCAACTTATGAGTGAGGCACATGCAAAATATCAAGACATGCTCATGTCACATTCAAAGGGTGGGAGTAGGACCCTTCATGAGATGGGCTTCACCTCTAGGCCATCTCTCACATCAAGGGTCAAAACTTCGAGCTGTATCTTGGAGTTTTCACTAATTTTTCTTCCCAGCCATTTTGAGGACAACACAGACCGCACAATTATGAATAGAGATCTGAACGTTTAGTAGTATATATCTCAAACTCAAAGAAGATATCTCCATACTAGTTATGAATAGAGTATACAAGATAGTGTCTGAAAGAAGAAAACATTTCTGTACTCTGTGGTCTCTGTGTGTTTCTTATCTGTTTTTCTTATCCATTACCTATCCCCTCGCATATCTTCCAATGGACAAGTACAATGCGCATATATATTCTATCTAATATCATATTGGAAAAACTACTAAGTGACCATCTTAACTGGGAGCTAGAATTAATATAAAGACACCCAATTTAAAAAAATAAAAATAAAATAGATATTCACTTTGTGGCTTATGTTTGCTACTTGATTACATTATAAAATTAATGTGCCCCTGATCCAATTGATCAGGATCAACTTGGTTCAGTGCCCCTCCTATGGGAAATGCAAGTTGTGTGGTCAACCCTTATCCTTTTTCTGGTTTAAAGATTTAATTCTCATATTTAAACAGTTTCAAGCTAATTATCCCATGTGCCACGGATTCATGTTTGAGAATAGCATCAATGAAAGCCTAGCAAAATGTTTATAGTTAACTAGGGGCAGGTCTTAGGTGAAAACAACATACTATTCTCTCTCTCTCTCTAACCATTGAAGAAGATGCGCTGTGCTTTACATTGTCATGCTGTAAATTTCCTAGTTTTTAAGTATCAGCAGGCATCCACCCCAACCATTTACTTAAAAAAAATTTCACCTCAACTTACTACTAATGGGAAATAATAAGTAAGCTTTTTGATAAGTTCAACTTTTAACCATTTGCAGTTGCCTGCACACCTTGTTTGTAGTTGCCATTTATGGCCAACATGACTTGAAAACGATTGCTGTTTTTATTAATAAAAGATCTTAGTGTATATAATTATGATTATTTGTGTCCAAGGGTAAAGATCTGTAGTTCACTAATTATAGCATTTTCTGGATGTAATCTAATTGAAATAAAGCAGGGCTTTACAGGTATTAGAGCCTCTTAAAAATGAAAATATCCTACCTCAGGCTGGTATTATAAAATTGGAAAAGTAAATTTGAAAAAAAAAAGGAAAGAAAAGTCCTGTATTTGGGATATGTAGATTCTTTTAATATTGCAACTTGTGCCTATGCTTTAGATGACACCCTACTGGCTACCACATTAGACTTTTAAGCATCCACTGATAAAAACAAAAGATTTTGAACAGTGAGATGCTCTGGAATGTGTACTCCATTGCCCAATCTCCTATCCTTTCAGAGTTTGTTATGTTTTTTACTTCTTCATCAATACTGTCAAACAACCACTATCTAAATTATCTTCTCGTTGGAATTACAATTCTGTAAGTATTATCAAGAAGAGAACTCTGTCATCAGTTATCAATGCCTACACTACAGTCGGACCTCCAGAGATAACAAAGTCAATAGTGCTGGTGAATTAGCAGTACCCTATAGTTCACATAAATCCGGCAATATGAACCATCTAACCTTAATAACCTGCTCAAACAATGATGGTAGAGAGGACAATAAACAAGGTAAGAAGTAGATTGAAAATTGATAGGTAAAGTCCATAAATTAGATAACCAAGTCCAAAAGAAAAACAGATATGAGATGATTTGGATTTACAAACTCAGTAATACATCTTACATATCAGGCAGAAGGCTCCATAGATTGTTAGAGTGACCAAGAAATATGCTAGGGTTTCACTGTTCACCAAATTTACCAGCTGTGGAAGTTGGGTTTATCTATACCCACTAGGATTAAAGAAAAACAGATACAATCCTTGTAAATTGCAACCTAATTACATTAGAAGTGACTGTTATCTTAGTTTAGTTGTGCAGGACCAACTTTTTCTAATACCTACCTAAAGGAGTAGGTTAGTGGCTAGGTCAATCCTTGTTCTAGTCATAGCCCATAGATTTTGTTGAAGATTAATTAGTTTTATAATGTTTTTCTGATTAGATGTTTTGTGTTAGTTGTTAGATAGGAGGTGGGAACCACAGTAGTTATGTGAGTCCAAATTTTATTATGTTTTTGAGTGTTATATATGATGTTTTATGTTTTACCGCCTTATAAGGGCATAGTTGTCTTTGTACTGTTCTATTATTTTAGTATAAATAATAAGTGAAGGGGGCGACTAGATTATTGCTCTCTTTTCTTTCAACTTCTCTTCTTCTCTTTTTCTCCTTCTCTCTACCTTCTAAGGGCATAGTTGTCTTTGTACTGTTCTATTATTTTAGTATAAATAATAAGTGAAGGGGGCGGCCAGATTATTGCTCTCTTTTCTTTCAACTTCTCTTCTTCTCCTTTTCTCCTTCTCTCTACCTTCTCTCTTCAAGAAACTACTTTTCCTTTATATTTTTTTAATTCAGTAGATTTTTACTTGGTATCAGAGCATCGGCTAGGGTTTCTTGAAGCATTCTCATGCAGCCCTAGATCAGCCGACTGCATGAAGTAGTAAAGGGCTAATCGATCTGCTATAGATTGCCTAGTTCTTGGAGTTTTTGGTGGGATTTAGTCATCAGGAAGGTGATCTACTGTTCGACATCAAAATCAGGAAGAACTGGAGTACGGGGAAGAGTCCCAGAAAAGTTGGACTCTTTGTTTTTGATCTGATCTTGGGCACCTAGGTATTGTTAGTTTTCTTTTGATTTTCTGAAGAGGGCGGTTTGGTTTCTGGAATTTTCTGGGCCTCCCGGAGTGATCGATTCACCTTGCTCTCTGTTGAGAGGCGTGAGGAGGAGAGAGATTTCCCTCCAGGTAGGGTTTTCTTCTACTAGAAGGGTTGGTTTCTGTGTGTGATATTGAATTATTTTTTGAAGGTCACCAATCTATTTTTTCTTACTGTTGAACTGTTTAAAGTAAGATGGAGAGTTGGAATACCAAGATGAAATCTACCGGTATTATGGGACTAGGTGTTGGAGGTGGTAGTGATATTTTTTGGTTTGGGATCATTACTACAGTAAAACTTGATGGTACAAATAATTTGGAGTGGGCACAATCAGCCAAGATGGCTATTGGTGCCTGTGGAAAATTAGGGTATCTCACTAGGGAGGAGAAGAAACCTGATACAGACTCTTCCCGATGGGTGCAGGAGAATTACATGGTAATGTCCTGACTGTGTAATTCTATGTTAACTCATATTGCAAAAAATTTCCTATGGGCTAATACTGCTAAGGAGATTCGGGATGGAGTGACTGAAACCTACTCTCAGAAGCAAAATGAAACCATAGCCTATCAGTTAAGAAATCAGGTGATAAGTATGAAACAGGGAGAAAAACCTTTTGCTGTGTATTTCTCCATGCTGAAAATCCTATGGCAGGAAATAGATCACTTAGAAACTGTGGTATGGGAAAGTGTAAATGATGCAGCAACTTATCACAGACTGGTAGAGAGGAATAAGATTTTTGAGTTCTTGGCAGGGCTGAACCTTGAATTTGACATTGCTAGGCAACATATTCTTTTTAGGGAGGGTGTGACACTCTCCCAGGCCTATGCTTTTGTCTCTAGAGAGGAGAGTAGGAGGATTGTAATGCTGAGACAGTCTGGGATTGACCAGTCAGCTATGGTTGGTACAACAAAACCTAAGCCAAATGGAGACAGGGGGAGTAGTGAGATTAGAAGGGAAGATAAGAAGGACTTGGTGTGTGATTATTGCAAGAAGCCTAAGCATACCAGGGACACTTGTTGGAAGCTTCATCCAAATCTTATGCCTGCTCAGATAAGAAACAAGAAGGGAAATGCAAATGTAGCCACTACAAGAGACTCTTCAGCCCCTCTCTCCTAAATTGATTGAGAATCCATTGTAGTAGCAGCAGTGAGATTAGAATTGGAGAGGTTTAGACAACTTATGAGTAAGAAAGATTCACCTAGCTCTAGCCTTCTAGATGGACAGCAGAATGCAGGAGCTAACTACACCACTTCCTTTGCACATACAAGTAGTTCATATGCAACTACGAATCTTGCATCCATTTCAGATAAGGAGGGACCTCCCTGGATTATAGACTCAGGAGCATCTGAGCATATGACTAATGCCCTTACCATTTTCAGTTCCTATCAATTGTGCTCTGGTAGAGACAAAGTCTCTACAGCAGATGGTTCGCATATGTCCATTGCTGGGAAGGGGACAGTTAGAGTGACCAATGATATAACTCTATCTTTTGTTTTACATGTTCCTAGACTTCATACCAACCTACTGTCTGTTAGTTCTTTGACAAAAAATTTGAATTGTTCCGTGACCTTTCTTCCTAGTAATTGTGTTTTGTAGGATCTGGAGTCAAAGAAATGATTGGGAGTGGTCGTGAGGTGAATGGAGTTTACCTTCTGGATGAGATTCCAAGGCATCAGGGCCATCATGTTAGCAACAACAGTAGTAGTGGGTTAGAGTTAGTGAACCAGATTATGCTTTGGCACAATCGCTTGGGACATCTTTCTTTTAGTTCTTTGAAATGTCTTTTCCCAAAATTGTTTGAGTCTGTTCAGTTATCTACTTTGGAGTGTGAGAGTTGTCAATTAGGAAATCATTGTAGACAGTCTTTTAAACCAAGTAATAAAAGAAGTACTTCTGCTTTTGATATTGTTCACAATGATGTATGGGGGCCATATCATATCCCTTCCATGGGAGGATTCCGTTACTTTCTCTTGTTTGTGGATGATTATACACGATATTCTTGGATATATTTGATGAGATCACGTGATGAGGTTCATAACTTGGTACGGCAGTTCCACCAGATGGTTCTCACACAATTTGGAGTGAGAACTAAGGCTTTTAGATCAGATAATGCCAGAGAGTACTTTGAGAACATGGTGTAGTTCATCAGAGCAGTTGTGCATATACACCGCAACAGAATGGAGTTGCTGAGAGGAAAAACAGACACATTGTGGAATTGGCAAGGAGTCTTATGGTGTGTGTTTCAGTTCCTGTGCAGTTCTGGGGAGATGCAATTCTTACAGCCGTGCATTTGATTAACCATATTCCTTCACGGGCTTTGGGGTTTAAGGTGCCATTTAGCCTTCTTTTTCCAGATGGAGAGATATTTCATATACCTCTGAGGGTTTTTGGTTGTGTTTCTTTTGTTCACATTCTTGGCCCTCATCGCAAGAAATTGGATCCTAAGGCCAAGAAATGTGTTTTTCTTGGGTATGCTTAGAACCAAAAAGGGTATTGCTGTTATGTCCCAGTGTTGAGGAGCAGATTTGTCGGTATGGATGTTACTTTCTTTGAATCCACATTCTTCTTCTCGAGTGGTTCTCCTTAGGGGGAGAGTTTTGGGGTGGAGAACTCACAATCTGTTCCTCTTCCTGTTTCTGTGGTGCCTCCATCCGTTCAACTAGCACCTGCACCTCCAGTTTTATTACCTGAGCCGCTACAGGGAGACTCACAGAAATATCAGCGTCGACAGATGATGGTTGACTCCACACATCCTCAACCCACACCACTCTTTGTCAGTCCTTTTGAAACTCCAGATTCGACAGATACAGTTCCAAGTATTCCTCTTGAGCCTGAGCCTGAGCCTGAGCCTGTTATGTTTTCTGATGATAATGTTTCTGTCCCTAACACCATTGTTACAGCTGATCCCACTAACCTTGATCTTCCCATTGCACTTTGTAAGGGGAAGAGAAAGTGTATGTGGATGATATAGTGGTGACAGGAAATGATCTGGAGGAGATTGATGATCTCAAAAAATCATTGCAACAAGAAATTGAGATCAAAGATCTTGGTGAGCTCAAATACTTCACAGGGATTGAAGTTGCAAGATCCAAGCATAGGATCTTCATTTCACAAAGAAAGTATGTACTTGACTTACTGCGAGAGACTAGGAAGTTGGGGACCAAACCAGCAGACACTCCTATTGATCCAAATCACAGAATTAATGGTGTGGATGGTGAATTGGTAAAAGATGTGGAGAGATATCAAAGAATGGTGGGCTAACTACTGTATTTGTGTATGACACGACTAGATATTTCTTATGCTGTCAGTGTTGTGAGTTAGTACATGCATGCACATCAGGTTCAACACTGGGAAGCTATTGAAAGAATACTTGCATATCTGAAAAAGCACCCTGGCAGAGGCATTCTTTTCTCAAATCATGAGAATCTCAAGCTAGAATCCTATACAGATGCAGACTGGGCAGGATGCTTAGATGACAGGAGGTCTACATCAGGAGTGTGTACCTTTGTAGGTGGAAACTTGACATCCTGGAAGAGTAAGAAGCAAGCGGTTGTGGCAAGGTCAAGTGCAGAAGCTGAGTATAAATCCATGGCTCATGGTGTCTCAGAACTTCTTTGGGTTAGATCTCTTTTGAGTGAGATTGGGGTGAAAGTAGAGGAACCTATGATGTTATACTATGACAATCAGGCTGCAATCAATATTGCGCACGATCCAATTCAGCATGATAAGACAAAACACATTGAAGTTGATAGACACTTTATAAGAGAAATGATAACAACTGGAGAAGTTTGTTTGCCTTATGCCTCTTCAGAGTTGCAGCTAGCTGATGTTCTCACTAAAGGGGTGGCAAAGAACAAGCTTGAACATGATCTACGCAAGTTGGGAATGTGTGACATTTACTCCCAACTTGAGGGGGAGTGTTGAAGATTAATTAGTTTTATGATGTTTTTTTGAGTAGATGTTTTATGTTAGTTGTTAGATAGGAGGTGGGGATCACAGTACTTATGTGAATCCAAATTTTATTATGTTTTTGACTGTTATATATGATGTTTTATGTTTGGCCGCCTTATAAGGGCATAGTTGTCTTTGTATTGTTCTATTATTTTAGTATAAATAATAAGTGACGGGAGCGGCCAGATTATTGCTCTCTTTTCTTTCAACTTCTCTTCTTCTCTTCTTCTCCTTCTCTCTTCAAGAAACTACTTTTCTTTTATATTTTTTAATTCAGCAGATTTCTACTGATTTAACCCTTGTAAGATAAAGGAAAGGTCAAAAATGTTTTGAGCTACATACCTCACTTCAGTGCTATCAGGCAATTATGGCTTAATGCCTGAGAGTGTTATATAGGTGCCAGAATTCTTGGTTGTTGAAGGCTATGCTTCAGGGTGTGGTTATTATATAGGTAGGTCTTAAGCGAAAACAACATACTACCTCTCTCTCTCTCTCTCTCTCTTATATACACACACACACACACGCATATACTGTACATTGTTGCATCTACATAACTTACTTTTGACAATTAGTGCATAACATCTCAATACTCGGGAAAAAATATATAAGAAAATGCTTGATCACATCTAGACAACTTTCTCTTTCACAAGTATCTACCAAAATGTTATCTATACAGAGATACCTATTTAAGCATAGTAAATCAAAATGTACAATTTACAACAAAAGGTGACAATAAGCAAGACCTTCAAGCACTTACAGGCTCAAAATCTGTATCATTTGCTGAGAAGTCATGGTTAAATGGCAACGAAAATGCATAATCAATTGGATATGTCATTTACTGATGGTTGTTGTAGATAATAGGAGTACACAATTTCATATAGATAATTTCTGTTATTTCTAACTGCAATTCAAATGTTGACAAAGTTCAGACTGATAAAGGTCTTGGGATGTTTCAATTTCCAACTAAAAGAAGTGATGATGATGATGTTTTGAACAATGGACAATTCTGTGAATCTTCCATAGACTAAAAATCTTCATGGATCTGATGATTAAAAAGGTTCCACTGTATGAATGTATTGGTGTGAAAATGCAGCATTGCCAAACCTTCAATCATTTCGGTGTTTTCTTCACTTCTTCAATATTGTTAATAGCTGCCACCAAATCTTCTGCTTATTGGATTTACAGTGCTGTAGCATATGCACTACACAACCTCAGCATTATTTGCCAGATTATCCGAGTCAGACTTCTAGGAGAGAAAACTCTAGGTTGAGCATTTCAAGTGGTAGTTATCTACTATCTCTCAAATGCATGCCAGCTGTTAACTTGTTACAACTTTGCTATCTGTACACCACTCTAATGGTAGGCTACAAGTATTTAATGGTGCCAAAGATTGTGTGGTGTATAAGTCAAACCTTGAAGCCTGATTGGGTTTCAAGATCCCATCGGGACTAAAAAATTCTGCTTCTTAGTGCAAACATAGATTTTTTATTTTGTTAAGAAAAAGAAGTATCTCTTTGTTTCAGTAATTAAGTTTCTTTCTTCATATATTTAATTAACAATTGATTGTTCTCATCATAAATCAAGAAACAAAACAGAGAGAGAGAGCAGATCGGTTCTGAATTTTCTACATTCTTAACAAACAGAATGCAGATACAATGAAGAAAGACCAGACAATAAAGGATGTTTTCATTTTTAATAGGTCAGATGCTAGTATGTAGGGGCACTGTTCATTCTATATATATTACAAGAATGAACTGTGACAACACAACCCCCCATGTATTGGCATGTGTGCCATTTTATGACCCCAGGTCCCACTTAATGACCTCAGGTTCCATGAAATGAGAAGCTGAGGTCTTTCCATATCCTACAGAATGAACAGTGATCCAACATATTAGTATAACTCTTTTTAATATCATACTGCATGTTCTTTTACTCTTCCATTTTTCTTCAATAAACTTAGTCTTGCATATGTGATTCCTTAATCCATCTCCCTTAATAACTTTGACAGAAAGAATAATCAGAAAACCAGCAAGTTGTATGTTCTATAATCAAATTAGGTCAGTTTCAGTGAGATGACTTCATGTCACATTTGCTTGGTCATCATTCCTTTTGATATGATGACATCTTATTTAATCAAGAAAATTTCTTTTTAATATGAATGCAATAGTGAAAGAAAGATCTAGATGTGTGGTGCATCCATATACATGGTTTAAAATGTCCATATATATCCTATATTTTTAGAACATATTTACATTTCCACGGGTATTCCTTTTGATATGATGACATAATCAAGAAAAATTCTTTTTAACATGAATGCAATAGTGAAAGAAAAACCTAGATGTGTGGTGCATCCGTACCTATGGTTTAAAATGTCCATCTATATCCTATATTTCCACAGCATATTTACATTTCCATGGATCGACATGAAATATTACTAAAATCAGAATATTCCCCAATGAAAACTACCGGCACTATGTGGAATACAAGAGATGGTATTATAACATAAGTTGGCAACAACATTGTAGATGATGTGAATTAGAAATATTATTATCTGCCTAATGGACATAGTTAACCCTTTAAACCAGCTCTATTTTTTCTTTCAAACATGAAGTCAAATCTTAGTTTTTGTTTGTGCACTCTATCATATAGTTGTCCGGGCAACTTTGCAACACATTATTTTGTCTATAAACCTTAGTTTCTTAGTTTTATTGGATGATTTGGAACAAGATAATAATCTAAAATGGTATAGTTATGCTACTTTATCATCATCATCCAACCCTTATCCTACTTTTATCATTTAGTAAAATGTCATTCTATATTTATACATATTTCACAATGTTCACACCATGTCTATAATTTTTACAATATTTCCATGTGTTGAAGATTAATTAGTTTTATGATGTTTTTTTGAGTAGATGTTTTATGTTAGTTGTTAGATAGGAGGTGGGGTCCACAGTAGTTATGTGAGTCCAAATTTTATTATGTTTTTTGAGTGTTATATATGTTGTTTTATGTTTTGCCGCCCTATAAGGGCATAGTTGTCTTTGTACTATTCTATTATTTTAGTATAAATAATAAGTGAAGGGGGCGGGGCGGCCAGATTATTGCTCTCTTTTCTTTCAACTTCTCTTCTTCTCTTCTTCTCCTTCTCTCTTCCTTCTCTCTTCAAGAAACTACTTTCTTTCATATTTTTTAATTCAGCAGATTTCTACTTGGTATCAGAGCATCGGCTAGGGTTTCTTGAAGCATTCTCATGCAGCCCTAGATAAGCCGACTGCATGAAGTAGTAAAGGGCTGATCGATCTGCTATAGATTGCCCAGTTCTTGGAGTTTTAGGTGGGATCTAGACTTCAGGAAGGTGATCTACTGTTCGACATCAAAATCAGGAAGAACTGGAGTACGGGGAAGAGTCCCAGAAAAGTTGGTCTTCCTGTTTCTGTGGTGCCTCACAATCTGTTCCTCTTCCTGTTTCTGTGGTGCCTCCATCAGTCCAGCCAGCATCTACATCAGTTCAGCCAGCATTGGTTCATCCAGCACCTGCACCTCCAGTTTCATTACCCGAGCCACTACATGCAGCCTAACAGCAATATCAGCGTCGGCAGATGATGGTTGACTCCACACATCCTCGACCCACACCACTCTCTATTAGTCCTTCTGAAACTCCAGATTCGGCAGATGCAGTTCCAGGTATTCCTCTTGAGCCTGAGCCTGTTATGTTTTTTGATGATAATGTTTCTGTCCCTAACACCATTGTTGCAACAGATCCCACTGACCTTGATCTTCCCATTGCACTTCGTAAGGGGAAGAAAAAGTGTACAACCCACTACATTTGACACCATCTTTCCTACAGTGCCTTATCACCCTCCTACCGTGCTTTTCTTTCTTCCCTGGATTCTGTGTCTATACCCAGGAATGTTACTGAGGCTCTCTCCAAACCTGAGTGGAAAACAGCCATGCAAGATGCGATGGATGCTTTGGTCAAAAACCAAACTTGGGAAATAGTTGATCTCCCCCCAAACAAGGAGACAGTCGGATGTCGATGGGTATTCACAGTGAAGTATAAGGCCGATGGCAAGATAGAGAGGTACAAGGCAAGGTTGGTAGCAAAAGGGTATACTCAGACCTATGGTGTTGATCATCTAGAAACCTTTGCACCAGTAGCTAAGATGAGTTCAGTTCGTATCCTTTTATCTCTAGCAGCCACCTATTCATGGCCCTTGTTCCAGCTTGATGTCAAAAATGCTTTCCTCGATGATGACTTACAGGAGAAGGTATATAAGAACATTCCAGCAGGCTTTTATGAAAATGTTGGTAAAGGAAAGGTGTGTAGACTTAGAAAATCTCTGTATGGACCGAAACTATCACCTAGGTCTTGGTTTGACAGGTTCAGAGGGGCACTCATCCGTTTTGGATACACACAGACACATTCTGATCACACCCTCTTTGTGAAGAGGAGAGATGCTTTGGTGTCAATTCTGATTGTGTATGTGGATGATATAGTGGTGATAGGAAATGATCTGGAGGAGATTGATGATCTCAAAAAATCATTGCAGCAAGAAATTGAGATCAAAGATCTTGGTGAGCTCAAATACTTCTTAGGGATTGAAGTTGCAAGATCCAAGCATGGGATCTTCATTTCACAAAGAAAGTATGTACTTGACTTACTGCGAGAGACTAGGAAGTTGGGGACCAAACCAGTAGACACTCCTATTGATCCAAATCACAGAATTAATGGTGTGGATGGTGAATTGGTAAAGGATGTGGAGAGATATCAAACAATGGTGGGCCAACTGCTGTATTTGTGTATGACACGACCAGATATTTCTTATGCTGTCAGTGTTGTGAGTTAGTACATGCATGCACATCAGGTTCAACACTGGGAAGCTATTGAAAGAATACTTGCATATCTGAAAAAGCACCCTGGCAGAGGCATTCTTTTCTCAAATCATGAGAATCTCAAGCTAGAATCCTATACAGATGTTGACTGGGCAGGATGCTTAGATGACAGGAGGTCTATATCAGGAGTGTGTACCTTTGTAGGTGGAAACTTGACCTCTTGGAAGAGTAAGAAGCAAGCGGTTGTGGCAAGGTCAAGTGCAGAGGCTGAGTATAGATCCATGGCTCATGGTGTCTCAGAACTTCTTTGGGTTAGATCTCTTTTGAGTGAGATTGGGGTGAAAGTAGAGGAACCTATGATGTTATACTATGACAATCAGGCTGCAATCAATATTGCGCATGATCCAATTCAGCATGATAAGACAAAACACATTGAAGTTGATAGACACTTTATAAGAGAAATGATAACAACCGGAGAAGTTTGTTTGCCTTATGCCTCTTCAGAGTTGCAGCTAGCTGATGTTCTCACTAAAGGGGTGGCAAAGAACAAGCTTGAACATGATCTACACAAGTTGGGAATGTGTGACATTTACTCCCAACTTGAGGGGGAGTGTTGAAGATTAATTAGTTTTATGATGTTTTTTTGAGTAGATGTTTTATGTTAGTTGTTAGATAGGAGGTGGGGACCACAGTAGTTATGTGAGTCCAAATTTTATTATGTTTTTTGAGTGTTATATATGTTGTTTTATGTTTTGCCACCCTAGCATAGTTGTCTTTGTACTGTTTTATTATTTTAGTATAAATAATAAGTGAAGGGGGCAGCCAGATTATTGCTCTCTTTTCTTTCAACTTCTCTTCTTCTCTTCTTCTCATTCTCTCTTCAAGAAACTACTTTCTTTCATATTTTTTAATTCAGCAGATTTCTACTCCATGTGACATTTCCAACTTGTTTCCTATATTTAGATGATCGATATTTCCGCTAACACCAACACTTTAAACCTTGTCCATACCCACAATTCTATTTTCCTTTGTGTTTGCTTCCCACTTAGAGTGTGACCTTTTTCAAGTTCCATTCTGCCTACAGCTGATAGGATTACCACTCCTCTCAACTAAGGGGATTATTTTTCACTTATTGCATTTATACATATAAACTGATCAGAGAAAACCCTTTTAAACAATAATATAGAATATAATCCAGGTTCCACAGAACCTATTTTAAAAAGTCTTCTTTGGAATGCATCAAAGATCAGAGTCACCAGACAGAACCATGCTTAAGTCATAATCACACAATGATGGAAATCATGGAATAAAGATGAGTGACCATATACAACTTTATATTCTATCATAATTTTCTGTAAATAGAAGAAACAGATTGCTCAGTCTAACCCTGTAGTGTAGAATGCTTCATCCTTTCAAGAAGGAAACATTCTTCTTATAGAGTGTTATTATGCATTGTAACTTCTTGGTGTTCTATCTAAAAGATCTTAGGACTTCTTCATAAGTTGGAAAACGAGATGCTGTAAACTAGGATTTTTAGGAAGACATTCATATCTCAATACAGGGGGGGGGGGGCATATCTTGGTGCAAAATCTTGGACCAACAAGCATGAGAATGCATGTTCAAGTCTGGCAGTGGTCACTTTGTACAAAAAGTTCCAAAGATTAGGTCCATATCTAATCCACCCATCCCAAGACCCCAAATATTGGGTACCAACATTGGGTGATGGTCCTTACCCATATCCCAATAGACAATCAATAGCAAAGACGTTATATGACATCGATATTTGCATGAACAGCTCCCCTGGAATGTGATTATCAGTTTATCACATCCTTTGGCATGTTCAAAGCTAAATACCTACTCTTGAAGATGCTGAACAAGGCAACCAGATCTAAAGGGTCTCAAGTGTGAAATCTAAATTAAAGATCTAGATCTTTCTTACTCAAATAAAGGATTTGAAACTTTTCATTGGGATATTATGATAAAGTCCCTCAGTCATAGTCTTACATTTGCATAACCTGAAGATCTCAAATACATTCAAATATCATAATCATCAGTATCTGCCTCAGCAAGACATTTTGAACGAAAGTCTCTAATGGTCAACCTATGGAAACAGTTAATGGGTGATGTGTTTTGTTAAGGCCTTACCAGTGTAATTGGTTACAGGTTTTGAATTTTGGCAAAATTGTATGCAAGATAGCAAATTGCTCAGTTTATAGGGTTATCAATATGGCTTGACTATATATAACTCTAAAAGTGTCCTCATACTAGTTGAACAGCTAATCAGCAGATCAGTCCAATGAAATTTTTTGCTTTGCCAAAACTACAGTTTTCACTCATTTAAGTCTCTCAAAATTCTGACTACTTTACGCATTTCATTAAACTGAATGGAGATGATGCACCATGAAAATGGTTAATTAGAGTACTCATGACATTTCGGTCAATTATAAATTTTTGAACTATCAAATTGGAGGCAACCATACACTAGAAGTCAATATGAAATTACGAAATACAGAAAAAGGATCATATTAATGATGAACTTCATTCAGCATATTTAATATGGTGGGAGGAAGTTGCTCATATCGTATTACATGCTATGAACTTGGTAGAAAAAAGCATTCAAGAGGGGTTTAGCCAAATCAATACAATCCCAAAATTGTATTAAGCGTCAAGTAGCGGAATTGAAGTATAACTAGAAAAACAGAGGGAAAAAGGAATTCGATCTGTGCTGGAAAACCTAGTGGTTTGGGAAAGAGAAAAGAATATACTGTTAGAATACCAATGGAAATACCCTACTTACAAATGGAAGAACCCAAATCAGATTCCAAATGTTATAGGCATCCTGCAATGCTCAAAGTCAAGGAGCAATCCGGTGTCCAGAAACCCAACAAAGAATTCAGCAAGCCTCTCGAGGTAGAGAGCTGCCTGATAAACATCTGTGGCACCCATGATTTCCATCAGAATACTTCTTCTGAGCCTATTAGCGTCTAGAAAAATGGTGACGAGCTCCTCTATCTGCGCCATGGCAGCCTTTGCGATAATGGATTTGGCAACCTCCTTTCTCCCCTCAAAGTTCTCCCAATCAACCGCTACTCTCTCAATAAATGCAGCCTGTGCATTCCTAGCACGGTCAACGAGTGCAGGAACCATGAGTCTGAGACCACATTCAATCTGCTCGATCCGGCTCATAAGAGCCTTGGACGGGTCCTTCCATGCGAGCGCAAACAGCAAGCGCCTGTCCCTATTGTTGAAATTGTTCCCATCTTCAGAGTCGTTGAGGAAGGATCGGAGGAGGTTGGTGAAGATACTGGGGTGGAAATCGCCAAGCCAGAGGAAAGGCTTCTCGATAGAATTGCGCCACTCCGGGTAGAGGAGCTGCGAGACATCGTCAGAGGCAGCGAGGTCAAGGGCTTCGTAGTAGTCTTGGAAATGGTGGTAAAGCATCTGGACGTGGGTGGAGAGGGGACTAGTCGAGGAGACCGATACTGAGTGACGAAGCGCTGGGAGCAAAGTGTTCTTGAGACTGTCAATCCATTCACCATAAAAATTTTTGAAAGGGCGACAGCTTTTCTTGCAGCCGCCAATGCGGGCTGTTCAGTTTTTTCCGTCATGGCATGGGAGAGGAGAAGGAAACAACTATGGTTAGGGTTTCTTGAAGAAATAAGAAACAATGGCACAGACAGAGAGAGAGGAAAACTTACCTACTGCTTTCATCATCTTGGAAGGATCTTCTGGTTCTTCTTCTTTCGCTTATTATGGAGTTTTTCTTTGTTTCTTTCAAGGACAGATAGAGAGAAAGACAGGGCGAGGGACCAAACCAAAATCCAAAAGGAGGGAAGAGAGACACCATTCAAAAGACCGTTACTTTCTTAACTATAAACTAAAGAATGAATGACCCCGTACTAAGTACGGGGTTAAGTATTTTTTGATAATTTTTATTTTGTTTAAGCAAAAAATGTCTAATTTTTATTATTATTTCTTTATTTTTTTGAAAGATTATTTGTATTGTAATATAATTCCAATGTAGTATCCTGAACTTTGGGGGTAGTGTCAAGTTACTATCTGAACTTTCAAACGTGTCACTACGTTACCTAAACTTTCAAAAAGTGTCAAGATTGTTAACCGGCCCTCGGTTATCTGTTGAAAATGTCAAAACTACCCTTCAGAAGAAGACATACATTGTTCATTGTCCTCTACCTTGAGGCTGAACCACAAAAAAGAACATATGATGTATAAACTGATTAAAACAAGGAAAAATAAAGAGAGAATAAGAAGGCAATGACCATTAATTCAGCAATGATTTGTAAAGCATTTGTTCATGGGGATTAATGTTAGAACTCAACAAGAACCGGAAGCGACTCATTTATATCATCGAGTGTCCATTATTCCAATCTAAAAGCAAGAATGCAGTAACACCAACACCATAATATATATTTAATTTGCTTTTCTGTATTAAAAAACAATGAAGTTAAAGAAACACCAACACCATTTCGCTGATTTTGCCTGCCACTGCTAGGGCTAGCAATCTTGACCCCAACCCATTTGACCCACCCACCTTGGAACGCACCCAATCTATTGGTGGGTCAATATGGGTCGAATAACCCATTAGGGTCAGTGGAAAAGGGTCAAGGTTGGGTCGAGGGTACCCATTAGGGTCAAGATGGGTTGGCTTGCGCGGATCAGGATGGGTTGGGTCAAAGTCAACACTATTTATACTCGCCAAATTAAAAAACAAATAGTTAAAGTGACTCAAATTCACGCCTCCTAACATGTCTATATCTCATTACAATTCCAAACCACCATGCCACATTTCATTTTGAGATTAAAAGTGAAATAAAATAGATTTTATTAACTTTTGTGTTAACATGCAATTTTACATAAGCACTTCTACAAAAACAATTTTATAAAGTAATTTTATGAAAAAGACTTTTACAAAAGTACGTTTACATGAAAGCATTTTTATAAAAGTACTTTTATGAAAGTAGTTTTACAAAAGCACTTTTACACAAAACACTTTATGAAAGTACTTTTATGACAACACTTTTGTGAAAGCATAAAAGCATTTTTATAAAAGTACTTTTATGAAAGCACTTTTACACAAAAGCACTTTTATGAAATTACTTTTACGAAAATACTTTTATGAAAGCATAAAAGCACTTTTACAAAAGTGCTTGAAAGTACTTTTATGAAAGCACTTTTACGAAAGTACTTTTATATAAGTACTTTTGTGAACAAAGTGCTTTTTTCTACATTTTTTGGTGTTTCAAAAGTGGTTTTATAAAAGTTATACATCTTTTGCAATTTTTTGGCATTTTTCTACATTTTTTGAAATTTTTGGTATTTTTCTGCATTTTCTACAATTTTTTGGTGCTTTAATGCATGATTTTAGCATTTTTCTGGTGTTTTCATGCATTTTCTACAATTTTCTGGTATTTTTTTCATATTTTCCAGTTTTCTACAAAAGTTTTGAATTTTCTGCATTTTTAGTGTTTTTTGTAATTTTTTGGTATTTTTATATATTTTTTATTTCTTTTGCAATTTTTAGTATTTTTTGTATTTTCTACACTTTTCTGCATTTATCTACAATTTTTGCAATTTTAGGTATACGGGTTGACTTGATTCAATTTTTTCACGTGGCAATCTTGAGAGAGATTATTCTTTCAAAAGTTATTATTTCGGGTATATGGGTTGTCTCGACCCATTTTTGTATTTATAGGTGAGGATAGGAGGGTTAGTATGGGTGAGGGTGGTCAAGGGTCAATATGGATGGCTCAAGTGGGTCAATATGGGTGGGTCAAGGTTAGGGTGGGTTATGACCCTTTAACAAGGATTGATGATATGTCATGGTGGGTTAGTGGGTCAATAAGGGTGGGTTGGTATTAAACCCTTACCCAACCCAACCCACTTATTTGTCCCCTAGACGCTGCGATAGTAGGGCCCCTGGTTGGCCTCTCAAGCGTTTCAGGGTCTACAATCGATGGCATATGTCTCGTTCATGGCGTACTATGACCCTGGTGAGATTAGTTGTGACATCGGGGTGGTGACAGTCCACGTTGTTCTCTCAGCACAGTTCCATAGCTGGCTGAAGGTTTCGATTTCAATGTTCTTGATCCCAATTCTATATGTTGGGTGCATCCCCTGAATGCACTGCTCCACAAAGCCTTTTTCTGTTGCATGCTCTTCAAAGACTGAGTGCGTTAACTTTTGGAATCGCATGACATGTGCTAGAAGGTCTTCTCCAGCACGTTGATTTGTGTTACATAGGTCCGCCATTGTCAACCTCCGCTCGAGAGTGAACCACTTGGACAAGAAATTCTTTGCTAGCTCTACCCATGAGTTAATGCTCCCTGTTGTCAGGTTGACGAACCACGAATACATCGACATGGTCAAATATTTAGAGAACTCTTGGACCTTAAAGTCTCTCCATCCAAGGCAAACGCTCCTAGTACATCTTCAAACTTGTTAATGTGTTCTTGTGGGCTCCCTCCTCACCCATCATATTGTGGCCACTGCTGTGGGGGAACGTAACCAAAGGGATATGGCTTGTATAAGATGCAATTGGAGTAAGGTTTCTAGAGTACAAGTGTGGGTTGGGTTCTACTCTGGCTTTCCTCCACCAAGCCCTGGACATATTCCCTTATCTCCATTCGACTGATGGGCGCCTCCATCACCACATTACCCCGTGGAACTATGTGAGGTTGTTCGACGATGGAAAAGCAAGTCCTCTATACTGCGTCTGGTGCAGGTGCAAGGTTGGCTCTAGAGGAGTGCTTAGTCGTTCCAAGGTTTAGACCTCCAGGGTGGTTAGCGGGGACAAGCGTAGAGGGGCCAACAGGAGTGAATGGGGAGTATTCAATTGTCATTGTTTTTTGTAGGAGTAGTTGTAGGGTGTTTCTCATTTTGGCTTGCATCTATTCCAGACGGTCGAAACAAGTTTCTTAATTGTACACCTTGTTGGCCAAGATTTCGATATTAGCCTAGTCGGTTGTTTCCTGGCCAATCTGATCCTTGACTTCCAGGTTAGTGTTGTCGAGATTATTGGGTTGTTCTTCTGGGGCAAGGGAAATGTTGATTCTATGAGTAGCCATCCTCCGCAATCAAGGACAAACTAGAGATTCTAATGTAAATGGTGTGATAAGGCTAAGTGCGGTGGTCTCCTTGAAGGGCAAAGAAAGGCTAAGAGTCTTGGGTAACAAAGGTAGGCTACAATCTTCTATTGACAGAATTATGTGTTTGTTATGATCCACACCCCCTTTTATAAGGGTAAATCCTGAGGCCTTGAAGGGAAGGAGCCAAAAAGGGTTTGACTCCTATTTGGAAAGGGGATTTTTGATTTGGTGTCGGTTGTCAAGGGGACACTGCTAGGGGTTTGCCACATGTCTCATGAAATCTTTCCAGGATGAAGTTTCCTTTCGTCTAAGGATTCTCATAGTATACGTGTGCTACTTCCCTTTGTGGATCTCCTATATTAATGGTCGACGTCAAAACTAGTCTGATGTGTCCTGCTTAATCCTGCTGGATGTCCTGCTATGAGCGACTTTGGTTGGTGGTGTTTTCGTCCATCGCAGGTCCGCAATGGCTTTGAGATCATCGTGGGTGTTTGATGGGTTACAGGTTCATTGCAGGTTCGTGGCACATTATGGACTTTGTCGCGGACCCATGTTGGCCTGTGTGTTGCCGTGGGTGTTTCTTTGGTTCCGGCTTGATACCTTCAAACCAATCGCAGTTGTGGTGAACAACATGTACTTACACAAAGAGAAGGTTTAATACCTATTTTCTATACTCAATCTACTAGAATTCGCTCGTCGATTCTCTTCGATCAATGATGCATGCGCAGACATTAGTCCGTTGGGAACAAGTGATGAATTGAAGGTTGAACAATTGATCCAATTCTTCAGAAGATCCTCTGGTATCCATATATCTGGTATCCAAACATGACCAACCACCTCGGTTCGATGTCGCTTTAGTCTTTCACGTCCAGAAACTTCCATTGATGCATAGGTATTAACATCTTACATTTTGATGCCAATGGTGGTGGTTGTCAGCGATGGGCCCTGCAATTCTTAAACCCGATCCCCCTCCTGTTCTTGGGGTTTATTGGGTTTTGAAGAAAGTGGAACCTCTAGCGAAGCACAAGCATCAACAATTTCTTCTTCGACATCAATGGTGGTGGTGGTGGTCGGTGATGGGACCTACAATCCTTCAACCAGGTTCTCCTCCTACTCTTGGGGTTTACTGGGTTTTGAAGAAGGTGGAGGTCTGGTGACTGGAGATACTTCGATTTCGATGACTCATTTTGTTGGGTATATAATTTTCTAATGAAAGGAGAATAGCTTTGTCTTCTTGGTCGTCTTTGTTTTTCGGTGTAGGTGCAATAGTGTCGAAGGAGGGAGGGAGGGAGGGAGAGAGAGAGAGAGAGAGAGAGAGAGAGAGAGGAGCAAGGCTCCATGGGAAGAAACGAGTGAGGTGTCAATTTGGACGTCATATGTTCTTTTCTGTGGTCCAGTTTCAAGGTAGAAGATAATAGACAATGTTTTCTTTTGAAGGGTAGTTTTGACATTTTCAACAGATAATTGACTGTCATTAACAATAGGGATCAACTTGACACTTTTTAAAAGTTTAGGTACCACAATGACACATTTGAAAGTTCGGGTACTAACTCGACACTACCCCAAAGTTCAGGGTACTAAAGTGGAAATTTCCCTTAGTTAATTAATTATTGTTATTAATATTATTAAGTATTTAACTAAAGCTTTTATTATCATAATAATTGTTATAATTAAAATTTTTACTATAAAATTTAAAGATTACTGAGCATTGTTGTTATAATATGTTTTTTAATTACACTAAATTCTGATAATTTGCATAACTTTAATGCACAATTAATTATCAGTTTATTATTTAAAAAATCATAAAAAGAAAAAATAAAGAGAAAAATATAAATACAAAAGCTTGGAATGGGGTCAAATCTCTGGTCATTGTCATAGACTCATAGGCATGAAATGAAAAACAGGGGAAGGGTGGAAGTATCATTTTTGATTAATTTTCTCTCTAATGTTTGTTTTCATTTTAAGAAAAACAAGTCTTTGCGAGCAGCGGTGTCCACGATCCTGTTCGTCGACTCTTCACTATAGTTGAGAAGAGTTTGTTTTCACACGGGCGATACTGTTCGCGAGCTGCCGGCAATGTCGACAATACTGTTCATCAATTCTTATCTCTGCTTCGCTCCAACATAGGTTGATGCAGCCGTAGCTTCTAGGTCACCGAAAAGCTGCTTTGCTTTCCATTCGGCGACAGAGCTTCTACAAACGAAAGTGAAGACTCCCATCTCTCCCTTGCCAGAACTTTTGAAACGCCTTCACTGGAGGGATGGAGCAAGAGAGAAATGGGGGGATCAGATCTGTACTGCTCTGGTTTTTGCATCGTTCAAGTACAAAGATGATGAATAATTGGGTTTAATTGTTCTCTCTCTCTCTCTCTCTCTCTCTGTAATTCCTATCGGGCAACTGCTCTTTCACTCTCTCACTGTAATTACTATTGGGTATCAACTATGTGTGCGTATGTCCCTCTCTACTTTCGTTGCCATTCTGGTATACCCTTAGTGTGTTTTATCTACTTTTGTTTATTATATCTCAGAATCGCTCAGTCGAGACGTCTTGGTCTCAGCCGGTCTAAAACAATACAACAGCGCCCTATAAGTATCCCCAACCACGGGCAGCCACCCAGAAGTGACCGCCAGTGGCTGGTGATGTCATCTACATTAAATGTAAAGACTGTTAACGGCTAAATAATAACAGTAAAAAACAGAGCATGTAATAACTGTAAAACACAGAGAGGTTCCATCTAGAACAATACAACGACGGCCTATAATTAATTCATATGACCATCCCAACCACCGGCAGACACCCAGAAGTGATCGCCGGTGGCCGGTGATTAATAACTGTAGAAAACATAGTATCTAATAATTGTAAAAAAACTGTAAACTAACCGGATTGAGACAATCTACTAAAATCAATTCCTAGAGTATCTAGAATGCCAATTAAGTTTGATGCAGAAATTCTATTAATTTAAATTACTGTATGTTTGTACAACCAAAAGGTGGTCAGTTGTTTGAAGAATTTGCAAAATGGGTATATTGCTCGGGCTGTGTTTCAGATCATTGCCCGAGCATATCTCGCTGTTGACAACATAGGCTATGACGACGCGCCACTTGAGAGCAGGTGTACCACCATCAAAGACAAATAAAATTGGTGTGGAGGAAGAGTAACTTGCAAATGTGGCGCAAGAAACCTATGGGATGAGGTTCCTCACAATTTCTCCCTTCTCATCTCATCGCTTTGGTGAACCCAAGAGGATTTTGCGATCAAACATTTAGTTGAAGAGAGGAATTGATTTTTGTGCCAATTATGCCAAAACATTTTTTAGATCAAGGATGCAATGAGTGGAAGTTTGAATAGCTCCTGTTCATTGCAGAGTTGAATTGGTTAACTCCACTTAATGCATATATTTACACCTTTTGCATGAGAAACGAAAGAGGAAACAAAGAAGACATGAGAATAACCACTTTTGACAGTTTTTTTAGGAGTGGATGCACTTTCTTTAAAAATGGGAGGTACCCACTTTTCAGATTTTTATTTAGATTAGTTATTAAATGTGTGTTACCTGTCTTAGTGTGCCACTTATTTGAATGAGCAGAAGAGAAGGAAGATAAAGAATTGATAGGAAGAATGATCATATTATTGGGTTTTTCTTTTTCTTGAAATTAAGGCCACCTTTGTTTGGGGTGGAAAATCGAACCGGGTTAAACTTTAAACCCCGGTTTGATTTTCCACATGTTTGGAAAGCGTGTAGTTTTATATCATAAATCGGTGTAAAATTGATTTTTGAATTTTTTTATACCAATAATCGATGTAAAATATACATCAAAATTATCGGTGTAGTTTTACAAAATCTCTCTCTCTCTCTTCTCCTTCTCTTCGCAGATCAGAACCCAAGGCGGTAGCGGCAGGGGATCTGAAACCAGTTGCTGCGGCTCCCTCTTCTCTTTCTCTGAAACCAGTTGCAGCAGCAACGTCTCTTTCTTCCTCTCTTCTCCTTCTGGAATCGGAATCAGAATGTGCTATTTCGGTTCCAATTATTTGATTGGGCGGAATTGGAATCCCATTCCCATTCCTGCTGAAATGGCATTCCCCCATTTGAAGGATTGGCCATTTCCTGCTGAAATTTTGACCAACGGGAAAAGAGAGGCAACTGAAGTGGTTATCATGCAGTTTTATTTTTTATTTTTTATTTTTCTGGTTGTATTTTGTAATTAAGGCCCTGTTTGGTTTGCAGGAATAGGGGTCTGGAATCGAAATCAGAATGGACTATTTCGATTCCAACTGTTTGATTGGATGGAATTGGAATCCCATTCTCATTCCTGCTGAAATGACATTCCCCCATTTGAGGGAATGGCCATTTCCTGCCTCTCCCTTGGGAATGGGATCCCATTCCTGTTGATTTTAATTTCCATTCTTATTCTTATTTGAACCAAACAGATTATGAGAATGGACCATTCCAATTCCGATTCCGATTACAAACCAAACAGATCCTACATTTCTAAAATAGTTCTGATGCATTTTTTTTTTATTTTTTTGGTTATATTTTGTAATTTGGTTCTTTATCTTTAAGATTAGAGCCAGGGGGAGTTGCCTGACCACATTCCTTTAACATATTAGATTTGTACATATACATATCACAATTATAAAATGGACAAGCTTTGGCTAATGGACTAAATTCCACAAAGCCCAAGCCCAGCTTTTATTTCAATTTTAAGCTAGATTTTGCTCAACTAAACACTAAAAGCTCAACCCGTTAAATAATCAAATGCTTGACATTTTCAATGTATCTTGTGGTAAAAAAAATTATAATGGCATTATGGGCGTGTTCGTTTTTTGTGAAGTGAAGGGAGGAAAGTTTGGTCAATGGGATTGTGTGGGACCAATTTATTCGTGAATCCTATTGATTAATTTACCCACATTGGGATTTCAAAAATGTGTGGGATTCATAGTAAATTTGGTTTTCCTAAATATCAATTAGATTCAGGTAAGTTGGTTTTCAGAGTGGACAGTAAGTACATAAAAAGTGAAAATCTCAAAATTGCCCCCACAATCGAGAGTGCCTCTTCAACTTCTGCTTCTCTCAAACATCACCACTGCTGAGTAGTTTCTCCTCCTACACTACCGTCATCTTGCTGCCATTGATGCCCTCAATTGTTGCCAATGCTTGATCTGGTCATTGTTGTTGTTCCAGCTAGTCATTGCCGATGCTGAAGAGTTTATTTTCATTCAATTTGTCATCTTTATATGTTTGGCATCAATGCTGCAGATACAACATTGATTTCTCATAAAACCGTGCTGTATATGTGTGGGTTGGAAGCATCATTTTATGAGAAAATAATGTCTTTTTTTTGTTTGGAAACGTTGCTATCATGTAGGGCGTTTCTGGAGCAACAATAACACCTTTTGTTTGGTACTAATGCTCCATATCTATTTTTAGTATTGGTACCCATTATAGGAAGTCCACGTCACTGCCATATCATGTCTTTGTTGGCAACAACGAGCTCTAATCTGAGAAAACATTAAATTCGATATTGTTCCAAACCACGCCTTCTCGATTTACAAGATGTGTCTTGGAGCACTGTTTGGAAGAACGACTCCAAACATATTGACATTTCCTGGAGCACTGATTTTTCTAACGTGGCGCTGATGTGTCACTGTTTTCTGGAACAATAACACCGGTTCCAAACACCACCTTCGTTGTCCCTTTGTTGTCGACACCATTGATCCTCCCAATTGTCGCCGCGTTGTTCCACCTACTTGCTGTTGCTAGCTAGTGCTCATTGTTTTTTCCTCGATTGAAACGATAGGAATCACTATTCCTCTTCCTGTTGATCCGTCGATCCTCTGTGATGCACATAATGCATCTTATTTCATTGACTTACTTTTTTTGGTAATCCAATTGACTTCTGGAATATCATCTATCTTGTTTGTTCTAAATCACTAAGATCAATTATTTTTAGCCCAACTTCATCTCCAGGGAGAACTGTGGCTGTATTTTCTGATGAAGGGCAATCTCGGGGAGCATGCATTGGGTATGCATCAGGATCAAATTTCTCCACTTGCTATAAAGTGCGACTCTGTTCTACAATGGGGTCATGACTAATAGTTGGCATAACTGATGATGGAACTTCATCGTTGGAGGACCCATTCACAACCGCAGAGCTAGAGCTAGAATTGGACATTTCTGTTTTAGGGGTGTCTTGTGAAGTAGCAATACCAACTTTTGTATTAGTGATAGGAATCGATAAACATCCTTGAAGACTTGTTACAGAAAGAATAAGGCCTTACAACAGGTCCTGATATGGCATAGTGATGGTATTTGGAATTTGGACTGAATTAAATAACAAAGGTATTTTTGTCATTTTATAATTTTTCTATAGGGTCCAATAAGAGGGTTTGATTGTCTAGTTATAGTTTGTTTGTGTTTTAAAATTTTAGAGTCATTGCATAAATAGGATTAGAATTATTGAGTTTTCTTTGAATTGAAATAGGATATGACAACTTAGTTTGAGTCCTACTACGATTATTAAGTCTAATAGTTTGACTCCTAAGACTATTATGAATCTAACAGTTTGACTCCTAAGATTATTATGAGTTTAAAGTCTATAAATATGTATGGACATTTTACACAAAGGTGATAAAATATATTGAGTATTTTTCAGCTTATGCTAGCTATAGTGAGTGATTCCCATACCTAGAGTGATTTTAGGCACCCTGTGACTGATTCCAGGTATTTTCTCTCTTCTTCCTCTTCTTATTTTCTTGCTTATTCCTTCAAGAAACCATTACAGCCATCAACAGCCATAAAACTCTGATCAAGAAGACCATAAAACATTCTCTAAGGACTAGAACTAAGCTGGTCCTACATCAATCAATTTTCCTAGGAACATCTGAGGTAACCCTTGACGATATATCCTCTTTGATCACTCATTTTGTCTTGACATCCACCTCTTTTGATTGCTATGACTGGGAGTGTTGAGGCATATGTTCATGCCTTTTGTCTTTATAGTTGCCTATTGGTATGATATCTGAGGTTGTATTTGTGTTAATGCTTTTCCATTTCTAGGACGAGTCTTGTTTTTCTTCACCTTGAACAATCATCTCACCATTGCTAATCCCTCCTTGGAGAACTTTATCATCTCTAGATATGTTCTCAGAATATCTTGTTGGACCAATCATTTTCGTCTCAAGTTTATTCGTCTCAAAAGACAAATCCTCTGATGACTTCTAGGTATAGTGAAGCATGAAATGGAAGTAATGTAGCAATTCAAGTTTCTAATATGAGTGATTCAAGCTATCTATCTCCACTTCAAGTTTCTAAAGTCTAAATTTCAGCAATTACATCGAATGTGGATATATTTGATATTGCTGCTCCTCCTCTTGCTGTAACAAAAATATAAAAATAGAATGACTTGTGTTAGTTCAAAAAACTCATCCATAAATTCCTATATTACAGTAAAAAGGAATATTACCTAATGTTGGTCCTTACTATCTAGGATCTTGGGAGGGGTGGACTGCATATGAACCCAACATTCGGGCATTTTCTTGAACGAATGGCCACTCTCAGACTTAAAGCCTCCTTTCTCATGCTTGTCAGAGTAAGATTTTAACATTGCACCAAACTTGCTATTGTTGAGTAAGGAATATTAATAACATGACTATTAGCTTCCACCCAGTAGATTATTGGAAAGGAAGGTTTTGATTTGAGTTCATTACTTCCCCAAAGCCTTCCTTCACAACTTTCTAACATGGAGATTGGAGGTTGCTTCAGACCCTCATCATCATCAACAACAACATAATAATCAGACACGGGCTTCCTCTGCAGTTGCTTATACTACAGACTTCTTTCTCTCTCCTAGTCTAAACAACTTTGGCATCTGTTATGGGGTTGAAGGAGAAAATGGTGCACTCTACTCTCATTTGTCTATAATTCCATTGAAGTCTAATGGTTCTTTATGCAGTGATAGAGCACCAGGTATCAACATTTGTTATTTATGCTCCACTTGTTTGCAGTGCAAATGCATTACACTGATAGAAATGTATAGGAGTGCAAATTTTTGCTTTAGGTTTTAGTTTGCTTAAAAAGAGAGTGCAATTTTTGAATAATTTTTGTTTCAGGTTTTACTTCATTTGCATTGCAAATGAACAAAACAAAGTAAGAAATAAATTGGAGCTGGGTAATGAAAGGCTGAAATGCTTTGACATCTGTCTGATTTGGGGTGGTTGTGGAAATGTAGAATAAATTGGCCCACTGCAATGGTGTATAAGGTTAGTGTTTTGGAGGAAACACTTACCTGGTAAGTGCATTTGTCCATGTTCTTTTTATGCTTAATTTACCCAAGTAAATGAGATTGCTTACTTTCCCATGTTCTTTTGTAACATCCACTTTCTTACAAAACTTGTGGCCCGATTTGATAATCTCGGGTTTAGATGGGTTAAATGTCATATTGGATCGGATTCAAATGGCAGAAGTGGAATCTGATTAAAATTGGATCGAACTCGGATTCACTCCCATCTGATCCGATGGGATGGGAGTGCATTTACCCATGTTCGCTTTTCAGTAAGTTACTTACCCGGGTAAATGCAATTACTTGGGTAAGTTTTCTTGGGAAACACTTACCCAGGTAAGTGCATTTACCCATGTTCTTTTATTTCTTATGTAAATAAGGCAATGACCATTTTAATCATAAAAATCCATTATCAAAATGGGCATTTTGTCGCATTCAAGTATTGGCAACTTTCTCCATGGGAAAGTTATTTACCTACCTAGAAGATGGGTATCATTTACCCGCGTAAGTAATACCCAGGAAAATAAACTTTCCCTGATCCCCACATAAATTTGAAAAAAAGAACATGAGATTCTTGGTTAATGGTAACCAAAATCCTATTGATCAGCATTCCCCCTCTCAAAATCCAAAAAAGGAGGGGTAAACGAGGAAATGTGTTTCTCAAACCCCGAGTTGGTCAGCCCTAAACCCTAAATCACTTGACGTTTTCTTCTCAACCCAGTTTTTCATCTCTCGCTGTCGCCTTGTGGTTCTCTCCTCTCTCAACTCTCACTCTCTGCAACAATCAACAAGAACAAGACTACAACTCTCGCTGTCACCTTGCCGTTCTCTCCTCTCTCAACTCTCACTCTCCGCAACAACCAATAAGAACAAGATTACAACTCTCGTTGTCGCTTTGCTGTTCTCTCCTCTCTCAACTCTCAGTCTCTGCAACAACCAACAAGAACAAGACTACAACTCTCACCGTTCTTTATTCTGCCCTTTTCTTCATTCTCGCCATTCTTTTACAAGTTTAACTTACCTTACAGATTACAGGTTACAGGTTTAATTTGATCTCCTATTCTTATTTGTTCTGAATAAATTATAGATTACAGATTATATTTTGATTTGTTCTGAATAAATTAGTTTTGTTTCAAGTAAAGAATTGTTTTATTTTAAAACTTTTGAAATAAAAATTTAAGTGTTATAGATTACACAATTGTTTCCAAACTTTTGAGTAAAGAATTACATAATTGTTTTACTTTTGTTTTATCCATAATAACATCAGTAGAGTCATATTAAAATCCGAAATCCAAAAAATCTGATCGAATTTGAACTTAGATGCGCTGCACACAATCTGATTTATCAGAATTTCGGATCAGAATCGAATGCAACTAACATCATGTCGAATCGAATTCAGATTTAGATGAATCCAATCCAATCCGAATCCGATCCGATTACATGCGTAATTGGGTCAGGATGATTCAGATTTATATTCAGTGAATGCACAACTGCACCTTTATATGACTGGAGGGCGGTGAAATCTTGGCCAAAGTAGCTTCGTTGCTTAGGCATGCCTGGATTTCCTGCTCACTGTACTGGACTCTACCCACAATACATTGTAACTGCACATCTCAGTATAGAAGTTTGTCATGTGCATCTGTAGTGCCATGTGGCTAGTCTTGTGAGCAGGAAATCCAATGTGCATTCATTTAGAGCAAAGGAGTTAGTTTTAAGGTACGGCTGTCATAGCAAGCTTGATCCTGGACCATGTCGGGCCCAGGGCACCTAATATAAGGAGCTTAAGTTAGGATCAGATAAAGCCTGATCCACACCGTAGGCATCTGGGCCAAGCCCAGCCTGCAAATTTCTAGGCCTGATGCAGGCTCTGGCCTGAATCGGGCCTACAATTGCAACCTAAGCCCAAATTTAAAATTCAGGCTGGACGAGGCTGGGCTGAGAAAGGCCAACCCGCCAATTTTCAGTAAAATACAAAGAGACAACTGCGGCAATTAAGTCTTTTATGGATTCTTTTGTCCATCCAATACAATACTATTATTATTGCTTTTTTAATATTTTTATCATTTTAGTAAACAGTATATTAAACATAAAATTATTTATTAGCATGATAATTGCTCTTGATAGATTAGTGTTGTAACTTTTTATTGAATAAATCTATTATCAAATTCTATTTTTTTATGCTTTCTTATTTTATAATCTATTCAAATTCTATAACTTCAGTGCTTTGCTTCACCATTTATAGTGCATGATTATGATTTGATGTGTATATATAAATTTTGAAAGAAGGACAAAAGATAAGAGGGCCTTCCTTGTGCAAGGAATGCTGAAAGCTTAACTAATCTAAAGTGAGGAGGTTTTGGAAAAAGGAAATGAAAACGACTGTACAAACTTTAGGGTTGCTTTTCAGATAAAACCATTAGGGAATTTTGTAACCCTTCCAGTTATTTTCATTAGAGTGAACTGAACAGCAGGTTGATTAATTTCTTTGTTGGGCATAGGACAAACCCATAAAGATCTTGTATTGGCCCATTATTATGTATTTTCTATTAGTTTTCTTTGTTGAGGTTCTCTCCTGGGCCGGGTCCCTTTGATTTTCAACTATTCAACCCAGATCTCTAATCTAAGGTTGAAGCTGGGGAATCTATTATAAAGCCAGAGAAAGCTCTAATACAACGTGAGTATTGAAATTCAAGGGAAAGATGTACAAAAAACCAATTTAAAGAGTCCACTTGTCCACTTGGTGTTGGTCCTTGGTGGTTTGGGTTTGCCACATCATTCCTCTACATGGCAAGAATTGGTGGACCCTTGTGGTGGAGGGAATTCAATTACATTCATATTCATCTGACTAGACTATCCTTTTTCTCTCAAAAAATATAAGTCTCTTTCACTCTTGACTACCAGCTTTTACTTATAACAGTAACATGATGGTGGGCTTGCTAGTTGTAGTTGGCTCATTGAATGAAGAAATCTTTAATTTGGAAACAAGTTGGGAAGCCCATAAGTGCTTCACATGTTCCTCTCACTGCCCTTTTGCCCTTTGGTCATGGTTCATGGACAGTTAGCAGGATTGGCCGTAAAATCCATTCATCCACAACTGTGGCCAAAATAGGTGGGCTGCTGGTCTGCCTACTTCTTCTTGACACCAGCAGTTTTGAACCGGGTCAATACCCGCCGATCATTCACATTAAAGTTAAGGGTAAAATACAAAAACTTTCTCTAAAGTTTCTGACGATCATAAAAATCTCTCTTATAATTTCGTTTTAACAAAAATCTCCCTTCCGTCAATGATCCAGACGGAAAACATCACCGTTTACGAAATTACCCTTACCACACACCCAAATCCAGGGAAAATCGACGCTTGTTTGTTTGTATCACAAACACCCAAATCCTTTGCGCCTTTTTTATTTTCTTCGAGTAGCGTTAAAACATCCATCTCCAAACACGGTAATAAACCAATGTGATCGATAGCTCTATTAACATTCCAAACAACACCCTAAAATTTAAACGTTGAACAACATCAATTTTTGAACACGGTAAATTAACAACATACAAATCTGAACTTAGCTCTTTATTGCTAGATGAACGTTATACTCTTTGGCGAAGACAAAAGGGACGATCCCATGAGGGAGCTCGACCTGTAAAATTGCGATGTGGAGGAAGTGGCCTCGTAAGTCAATAGCAATGGAAGCCGCAACCATTACTACTGTTGGGCCCGTTAGAAAACGCACGGCCATGACAAACGCTGCAACTGAGTTCCCACTTGTCGGAGCACCATAAACATCCCTACCCAATGAAAACTCATATTAATATCTAAACAAATAAATAAAAATTCCTTCTTCCGATGACTGAACCATGCAGTTTCAGTCATGGAGACCTTCTTCCGATAACTGAACCGGTGCAGTTTCAGTCATGGAGCCGACCAACACAAGACCAGGAGGACCACAAGCAACTTGATCGTTAGTCCCGCATGTCGGGCAATGGATTTGGGATAATTGACACACCTCTTAATTTACCAGAAATGGCATAGGCTATTGCCATCCAAGGAAGTTGTGGCTTGCAGTAAATGATTAATCTCATCAAGCCTCAGTCAGCTCTCTGTTCAATCTTCTTGTGGCTAGAGAAGATCATTAACCATGGGCCCATGGCCCACAAATTGGATGACCATGTTCTCTTTGCCATTTTCAAATGGCTGAGAAACCAACGGTTGAGCGTAGGGGACCGTTAATAAGTTATTAATGCCGGTCATTCGTATCCGGTCGACGCTCAAGCTGACTCTAACACTGTATTATAACTGTCTATACAAAAGTACATACACATTCAGATTTGTTGATTGAACTCACCTAACTAGAATATGGCCATCCCAAGACCGTCGTTAGAGAGTATAGAGATTGATCCCTTTATTATTTGCAGCATCGACACGTCCCACTTGCATTAACAAAAAAGAAATACTCCATAAGCCAACAATCCAACAATGGTAACGACAAATAGTTAGATAATGGAAACTTCAGGGGAAAAATCAGTTTTTCTTTGCCGATAAGTCACCGGAAGGAAATGAGGGACCAAATAACATCGACGCCGAATACGTGTTTGCGCCATGCTATTTTACAAAATTTTTAAATGGCGTCTCAAGGGTAATTTTATAAATATAAGCGTTTTTTCTTGGGATCATTGACGGAAGGGAGATTTTTTTGTTGAATTCTTTAAAAATTAGGGGGACTTTTGTTAAAGTAGAATTACAAGAAAGGTTTTTACAATTGTCAGAAAATTTAGGAGAGAATTTTGCATTTTACCCTAAAATTAAACCCGATGAGCTCAGCACCGGCACCGGCACCAGCACCAGCGCCACAGTCCCTCCTTTTGTTTTTTTCTACTTTGGATTTTGGAAAACAAAAATAAGAAGGAAAAGGTAGGGGGGAATTAATTAATGCGGTCTGACGCGTGTAGTAAAGTGGGGAAGATACTCAGGACCTGAAAATCTGCGAACTGCTGTGGTCCCCTCTACCCTACGCCTGGGGTGCGTACGGAAAACCCCCCATATCCCTTCCTTGTCCGGATTTTAGCGGCAAATACCCCCCCGTCGTCTTTTCAAACAAAACAGCAATAAAAAGGAACACCACCGACGAAGGAGAAGGACGAGTGGCGACGGATGTTTTGTTTGTTAGTTTAAAATGCGCGGGAACGCAGCTTCCTCGTCTCACCTCTTTCTCTTATCTTTTCTTTCGTTCTGTGTATCGTCTACGAGACTACGACTACGACTACGACACTCTTGACACCACTTACATTGATCATGTACGAGAATGTAAATGATTACGAAAAAAATGTAAAGGAGAAAAAAAGAAAACAAAAAAAAAAAAACTAATTAAGAAGCTCACTCCATAATATCCAAGAAAATTAAGCTATGTTTGCTTTAATTTTTATTCTTTTTCATTCTTATTCATGATCAAATTTTAAAATAGATAAAAATGACAAGTGTCCTATGTTTTTCATTTTTGTGGATGACCAGCTGTGAATGTCTGTCGATTTGAGTTTCCATTATGGGAGTAGTTTTGTAGGAAAAATTTTTTCAAAGAATGAAAATGAGCAAGATGTGATATGATTATTTTTCATGTTAAAGGTTACCTCAATTGGGCTGATTTTTTATTCTAAAAATAATAAGACAATGGTAAGAATTTTGTAACTAACCACTCTAGTGTTATTCATTATTGTCCATTCTTACCCAAAATGAACAAAAATTAAAAAAATGGGGTCCAGAGCAATGAACAAAAAATGGCCTTTGGTTACTTCTCGTAATCTCTTCCCCTCCTTTTGGAGTGGAGGGACAACGAGTTGGGCAGGGGAAGCTGAAGTCCATCTCATGGTCCTTCAAATCTTTATGTTTTCCTTTGGTTTTGGGCATCTTAAGTCTTTAACCAGTAATTTCTTGTTGTGCAGCTTTATCAGATTAATGTTATTTGTTGGCGATATTTGCTTCTTTATGCTTTTTTCTTTTGACTGAGTTTGGAAAGAGTATAAATGCAAATATGTACAATACAAATACAAGGTTTTGCACTCTACATATTTGTATTTATACTCCTTCCAAACTCAGCCTTTTGTTACTTAGCCATGAGTCCATGACATTTGCAAAAGTCAATGCAAATGAGGGGTTTCTACTTTTTAGAGCAGATGAGAGAATTTTCTCTTTCATTCTCAGTTTATAAGTACAAATACAAATATATGGAGTGTACAACTTTATATTTTATATTATTTTCAAAAGAGTATAAATACGTAATAGTATTGTGTATTATGTAGGAACCTATGTCTTCGGGTTTTTATGAAAATCTAAAAAAGAACCAAAAATCCAATCCGAACCAAAAAAATTCAAGTAACCAAATCAATCAATTTGGTTTTCCATTTGTTTTCACTTAGACTAGGAAAAAACTCACAACTAACCAAATTGATGGGTATGTTTATAAGATATATTTTTTATTAATATATATTATAAATATAAAAAATTCAACTAGAATTCCAATCAAATTACCGTTTAGAAAATCACCCAAGCAAGCACCCCTATATGTTAATTCGAATTCCCCTGATTAGTGCTATGTGTATTATTTAATAAATTGAATATTGTATTGTTTTTTTAACAATATTATGGATGATGTTGAACTATGTAGGCTTGGTTTTATTATAAGTTGTGAGTATCGAATACTGTTGAATTTTAATTTTATAAGAATTAGTAATTATTTGGTTTATTTAATTGTGTTTAGATAAATATTATTGAAATGTTATTGTAAACCTTCCCGATCAAACATTAATTAGTTAGTTGTTTTCTTTAATTCAGAAAAGAAGAGAATTTTTTTTTATTTGTATGAAAATTACAATAAAAACTGAATAATCAATCAACAGAACTGATTAGTTTGTTAATTCGGTTCAATTTTGGTTTGGATATTTTTATTAATAGAAAGTTTCAGCTTGGTTAGGAAAATACGCTCACACACCCCTATCCTCTTTGTTCGGCTCAGTTTGGAAGGAGTGAAAATACAAATATGTAGAGTACAAATACATACAAAATAATACAAAATACAAGGTTTTACACTCTACTTATTTGTATTTGTACTCCTTCCAAATGTAGCCTTCAAATTTATTTAACCGTTAAACTACATCTATATATATATATATATACATTCTAAATTGATGTTATGTCAACATATGGCTTCTTTTTGTGCTTCTATTACCCAAACCAAGCAATTATAGAAAGGGTGCAAGATTCCCTCTAGAAGCCCATGGAATTACCACTTAGCATGGCTTATCTCCCTTTTTCTTCTCTTTCTATATTAGGAAACTAACTATCCTCCACTTTCTCCTAAATTATCTTTAACTATCTCTAATTCCTATTTAACCACTCCCACACTTTTCAATTCTATATATCTAAAGAAAGTTTCAATTAAAAAAATATAATAATTCTTTAAATATTATAATAAAATTATGTAATAACTTTATTTAAAGGGAAAATATATGATGCGGAAAAGGTATGGTATGGGAAGAGTTTTGACCAATCAAAACCCACCCATGAATATTGATAAATAACACCTGATTGTCTACCACATTTATGATTCCAATTGATTGATCAGAAGTTTTTCAGATATCACATCTTTTCCATATCATAGTCAAACCCTTATTTAAATATTTAAATAATGAAATATTTAACATAACTAAATGTTAAATAGTTAAAATAACAAAACTATATAATAAATTTAAAATTTTTCTTAAGGTAGAAAAATAATTATAACAAATTTCATAATATTTGAATTAATAATAGTTTTATATTTTACAAAATTATGTAAAAATAGTATAAATTATAATTTTATGAATTATAAAACTTAATAAATAATTAATATTTTAAATTTTTAAATAATTGTATTATTTAAATAATTAAATAATATTGTAAATAAATAATTTTTAAATACATTAAATAAAAATAAGAATAACTAAATCATATTTCAAAAACAAAAAAAATAGATTAAATAACAAAAATATGTTATAAATTTAAAAAAAATTATCAAAAACACAAAAATAATTACAATAGATTTAATAATATTTGATAATAATAATAATATAAAATATAAATAATTTAAAAAAGAACTAAATAACTTTTTAAATAACTAATTTTTAATTGTTTTAAATATCAAAAAATTTAATACTAAATCATATTTTAATCATTATTTAAAAAAATATATTAAATAACAAAATTATGTAATAACTTAAAAAAATATCAAAAACACAAAATTAATTATAATAGATTTAATAATATTCAATAGTAAGAATATAAAATATAAATAATTGAAAAATAAATTAAGTATTATTGAAATAATGAAAGTTGATTAAATAACTTAGTGGTATTGAAGCTTTTTATTAGTTATGTATTGTATTTTCATTATAAATATATTTTCAATAATTGTGCATTTTCGCTATAAATTTTTAACAATTATTGGAGATAAAACTGTTGCAATTTTTTAGAGATTACACTATTAATTTAGCTGAAATTAGGAGTGTTCACTAGACGGTTCAATTTGGTTGCAAATTGTTTGGCTAGCCAAATTGATTTGGTTTGGTTGGGGAGTTGGTCACTTGAAACTGACTGACCATTAGTTAAAACTGACCAACTCGAGTTATATCGGTCAATGTTTTAAAAACCAACCCAGAGATTGAATTGCCTTTGCATTTGGGTTGCAATCACCGGTTCAACCGTTTGGGTCAAATGGGTTAGACCGTTCCACATCAACACTCTATATATAAATGTGCATATATGTATATATGTGTGCAAATACATATAATATCAAAAAATAGTGTATAATTATGTTTTAAATGTAATATATGTATTATTTTATATTTTATTTATATTTTTAATTCAATTTTAATTTTTTGTTTGTAAGAAACGTTAAAAATTGTGATTTAAGGCCGAAAAGTTTTTTTCCAAAGAAATAACAGGGCAAGGTACCTACAGAACCTTGAGATGCATAGATCTTGAAAAGTTGCCCCCCAAAAAAAAAAGATCACCTCAATCAGAGATTGGAGTGCAAAGTTATGGTCTTTGAAAGTTTTCACATGCATTAAGTATGTAACCGCAACCCAATGACTGGGTCAAACGGGTCAACAATTGAACCCTTCGAGCGAGTTGAGTTGGTTTTTACCAAATCAACTATTTTTGACCGAAGGGCAGTTTTCAATAGAACTAGACTTGGAATCAAGGTCAGGTGATGGTTTGAACGGTTCAACTGGTCGAGTAAATGCTAGGTATAAAACATTGGTATCAGTTTGGTTGGTTAGTTCAAAAGATTTAAACTTAAAAAATTAAATTTTAAAATTTACAATGATATTATTAAAAGAATAAATTTAAAAATTTAAATTTACAATATAAAATATTTTAGACCGAGAAATATGGGAATTTTCCCACTTTCCTATATTAAAAAAATTATATTTGAAATATAAAATATTAATATATATTTATGATTGGATCGTTTCGATTTTGGTTAGTTTACAAATGACCAAACCTAAACTAACCTGACTTGGTCGGGTTGGGAAATTGCTAAACCTAAGCTGATTGGAAATACTAGAAAGTGACCAACTCAGGTTGAGTTAGGTTAGTTTCATCGGTTTGATGAACAATCTTAATTGAAATTAATTATTGTTATTTTTGTATTGCAAAAAAATAAAAAATAAAAAATAGTATATAAAATACAAATAATTATTAATCATTTAAAAATTAAAAGAAAAAACAATTGTCTACTCTATGTATTTCCATTATTTAACTTTTGCTTAACAAAGCTCGTGCATCGCACCGGTCATAGCTAGTAATTAATTAATTTTATGTTTTTTGGCCAATACTAGTAATTTTTTTGGCAACTACAAATTAAACTTAAAAAAAATTCTAATTTGGTTCCAACAAACATGTATTAAACATTGAAATTATCTTATAAAAAATGTAAAGTTATATGCATGATCATGAAATCAATATTAAGCTCAATTTGAAAGTATATAAATACAAATAAAACAATACATAATAAGTTTTTGCACTCTATTATATTTGTACATTTTTTGGATTATTATATATAGAATATAATTTGTGTAAATGTAACATGGGAATTGAGATAGGGCGGCACGGAGAGGCAAGAAAAGAACAAAGGGTAAAATATAAAAACCTCCCCTGAGATTTCTGACAATCATAAAAACCTTCTCTCAAGTTTCACTTAAACAAAAACCATCCCTAATTTTTTTTGGAATACTAAACACAAACCTCCCTTCCGTTAATATCCTAAATGGAAAATATTTGATTAATACATTATTTTTTTTTTCAGAAGACCAGTTTTACCCTTCTATTTTGTATAATCTTACTAATTAACAAGACACAGGAATGGAATCAAGTTAATATTATTTCCCCAAGAAACAGAATATTATTTTCTGCACTTGCAGCCAATCAACCCCTTCAAAGATAGTTTTGCACATTTCAAAGATATTTTCTCCAACACCTCTCTACTAGGACTTGCATTACAATGAACTCCATAATCGGACTGGTGGTGTAGAAACAAAGATAATAGTAATCAAGTATAGAAGCTCCTACACTCCATTAATGGATTCTTCAAAGATGCCATATTGTAATCAAGTACAAAAGCCCCTTCACGCCATGGTTCCACAAAACCCCACTTCCTTGTCACAGGTTTTTTTGAAGATTTATTTATTTGGATGTTAATTTTCCAAGTCACTCCACTGTTCCAATAGTTTCTAGCTTCAGATTCCACGAAGACACCATTACAAACTTTCGCAACTTCAAATCCCCTCTCCATGCCATGCCAGGCATTTCTTCCTTTGAAATTATAGGAATGCCATGTAAAGACAAATCTCCTTATGCAATTGACTTATAATTGATTCTATTGTATTCGAAAATTACAAGACAACCACATAATAAGGCAAACATTTTATGTAGTTGATTTGTACTTGCCTTTATTGTATTCGAAAATTACAAGACAACCATATATAAGACAAACCTTCCAACTTGTTATTGCTTCTATGGTATGGAAAATTACAACCCTTCCAATTTAATTGATTCTATGATATTCGAAAATTATAAGAGTGCCATATACAATTATTTACGATTATGCCATCCTATAAAATAAAATGCTATCTCTCTTCTCTCTCTCTCTCTCCCCTTCTATTACTTATTTCAACTTTTATTTAGTCATTTATTTATTTGTTTTATTATTATCTAAGCATTTATTTATTTAATAAAATTAAATAAATTATTTATAAATTAATAAAATAAAAGGAGATTTGACATTGCAAGAAATATTTTAATAGACATTTATTTATTTATTTATTTAATTTTATTATTATTATCTAAGCATTTATTTATTTAATAAAAGTAAATAAATTATTTATAAATCAGTAGAATAAAAGAATTTGACATTGAGAGAATTAATAGACATTTATTTACTTATTTTACTAAATTATTTATTTATTTAAAAATAATTTACTAACAAATTATTCTCTCCACTTAAGCCCAATATTTAGAGCTATCAATAGGTAGGCTTGAGCCCAATATTTATGAGGGGGCCAAAGTGTAAGTGGAATGGGGGGCCATGGCTTCCCTGGGTCCCCTTGGCTCCATCCCTGGGGTTGGGATTAAACCTATTCAAAGGTCATGTTAGGCTTTGACTTTATATCAATAGAACATATTTAAGTCCAAGTCTGAGCATGACAGACCATCGGGCCTAGATCTTGAGCCCAAGCCCGACCCACATATAAAAGCCTAAAGCCCGACCAAGAAATTGAGAAAAAAGATTTGTATTCTTTATTTAACAAAAAAAATTGATTTATTTATATTAAATTGACTTTAAAAGTGAAAGTTTTAATTAATTATTTATTATTATATTTTATTAAATTAAATGTATTATTGTCCATAATGTTTTATTTATTTAATTCAACATGTCAATGAGTCGGGTTTGGTTATAGATAACTTGGACCAGTTTTGTCCCAATAATAAATAAATATTTAATTATTTATTTTGCAAAATTAGTTAAATTATTATCCATAGATTTCTACTTATTTAATTTACTAAACTATTCAATTAATTAATAATTTATTTTACTAACAGATTATTTCTCTCATTGCCCGAGCTTAATAATTTAGGGCTATTAATAGGTTAGGTTTGGGTTGGGTAGGGGCGGACTAGGATTTTTTTTTATGAGGGGTTCAAAATCTAAGTGGATTAAGGTTAGGGGGAATAAATATGGATGGCCATTAGGGGGGATCATTGGGGTGGGAAATGGGGGAGGGGGAAAATATACATGAAGAGTTGGGATTTGTTAGGCAAGGGGGGTGGGGGGGCATGGCTCCTTGAGATCCCCCGGCTCCGCTTATGAGGTTGGGATTAAACCCATGGTTTTAAAAAATGACCCAGAAATGTAACCGTTCTGGCCACCAGTTTTCGGATCAACGGTTTAATTGTCCGATTCGAATGAACGACCCTGTTTTGATAAAAAAAAATAAAAAAAAGGAAAAAGGAAAAAAAATATAACATTGGGTTAGAATCTATATACATATATTATATGATTTATGAATCATAATATCAAATCACTAATGGAAAAAATGCATTTAAAACCAGAAATTCAAGATAATGTTTTTGGTTTCAGTTTTGAAAACAAAAAACATATTCACAAATAAGAGAATGCTTTTTATTTTTTCAAGAACAATCTGTTTCCAAACCAGCTGGTTTTGATTTATTTTATCATTATCATGACATCCCATTTGCTATGACTTATCCATTCATCACTAAATCTTTGAAGGGAAAGTGCATTAATTATCACAAAGTTGTTGAGTGTTGTCAGGAGCATTAACATTGTTATTGCTAATTGCAGCAGCATGCACTCTCGCTTCCATTCTTCTCGATTTCTTATGTCTCAAGAATTGCCAACAAAGCTATTCATTGAATCACTAGCTATGTTCTTTCATGTACACAGCCTTGTACTTGTTCTTAATGCCTTAATTTTCTTTTTTATTTCTATTGTACTTGCTGATGTACAAACAAGTGAGACGAATGAATGAATAATGGTACATTGTGATAATGAATGAATGCTCTTTTACTCCATTTTGACAGGTTAGTAGCATTTAAGCTGTACAAAGTTACCACAGATTTATGGTATTTATTAGATGTAGAACATAAACGGTGTGCATCTCTCTTAACACCCTCTAAAGTCTTTCCATCCATAGTTTGAAGGAGCAGTTAAATCTAAAATCTTAGGCTGATAAGCGAGGTTCTTAAAATGGGATTTTATTTTCTAACACTCCACTCCATGTGAAAGCCTATTGGGCTACTTTCGCTTGAAGTATATATATATATATTAAAACTGGTCCTGCCATGTCAGCATAGCTCTCCTTGCAGGAAACCCCCTTTCTAATTTTCTGTTTTTTTTTTTTAATTTTTAATTTTTTTAATTTCACATATTTACCCACTAAACCAATAAGGAAATCACATATAACTAACTATTTCTAACAACCATAAAACTTTTATAATGTTTAGCCAAGTGGCACTACTTTCCCCCACTTCCTCCTAAATTGTCTCTAATTCTTATTTATCTCCTAAATTATCTTTAACTCTTATTTATCCCTTAAATTATCTCTAATTTAGTAGAGAGGTTCTCTCCTAAACTATCTCTAATTCCTATTTATCCTCTCCCCCACTTTTAATCTATATCTATCTAAATAAAGTTTCAATTAAAAAATATTTAAATATTATAACGAAATTATATACTAAATTTAAAATATTTATTCGAAATACAAAAAAATAATAGATTTAATAATATTCATATTTCACCATGAAATTATGTACTAACAATAAAAATTATAATTTTATGAATTATTCAATTTAAATGTTATTCAAATAATAAGAATTTAACATTAAAAAAATAAAACATTATTTAAATATTTCAATAACTAAAAATCTTAAATAAAAACATTAAAAATAGATAAATAATATAACAAAATATTTAATATTACATAATAACATTAAAATAAATAAAATTCAAATAATGAAAAATTTTAAATATTTAAATAACAAAATATTTAACATGACAAAATTTTAAATAGTTAAAGTAACGAAATTATGTAATAAATTTAAAAAGAAATTCTTAAAAGTAAAAAAATAATTATAATAGAATTTATAATATTCATATTAATAATAATTTAATATTTTACAAAATTAATAACAAATTATGTAATAATAGTACAATTAGAACTTTATGGATTATTAAATTCAATAAATAATTAATATTTTAAGAACTTAAATAACAATATTATTTAAATAAGTAAATAATATTGTAAATAACTAATTTCACTTATATCAATTAATAATTATAGAAAATAACTATTAACAAAATTATATTTATTAGTAATAATTTTACAATCATAGTGTATATTCATTATATTTATATTTACTATAATTAATATTTATTTTATTTTCAGTAATTATTTATTGTTTTTAATAAATATGCTTTCAATAATTATTTTTAAATATATTTTTATTTTGTTATAATTTATAGATTAATACTTATTAGAGATTAAACTATTATTTAAGATTACATTGTTTGTTGACTAATTTAGTATATTTTTAGCATTTATTATATTTTTCTAATTATAGTATTTTTATTATAAATCTATTATCTTTTCATTATAAACTTATTTTCAATGATTGTGCACTTTTGCTATAAATTTTCAATAATTATTGGAGATTAAACTATTGCTATTTATTAGAGATTAGACTATAAATTTAGTTGAAATTAGGAGTGTTTAATGATTGGTTTAGTTTAGTTGCAGGCTGTTTTGCCAGCCAAATCATGGTTTTTAAAACCGACCTAGTGACTGATCCGGTCAGGGGTTCGGTTATCGGGCCAAGTCGAACGATTGACCCGTTTTGACAAAAAATAAAAGATTTAAAAAAAATTAAAAAATTAAAAAATGGTCAATACCGTTTGAACGGTTAACCGATCGGTTCAACGGTTTGCTGACCAAAATCAACGGTTTTGGGGAAAAAAATGGTTTTTGGGAAAAACGGAACCGGTCTCCCAGTATTTCGGTCCGATCTTCTAGTCCGATCCGGTTTTGAAAACCATGAACCAAATCGATCTGGTCAAGTCCGCAGTTTGTCACTCGAAACCGATTGACCATTAGTGAAAACCCACCAACTCAGGTTGTATCGATTTGGGTCTATTTTTGGTTTAGTTTGCTTGTTCAAAAGATTTAAACTTTAAAATTTAACTTTAATTTTCATAAATTACAATGATATTATTAAAAAATAAATTACAAAAATTACAATGATATTTTTAAATTTTCCTACTTACCTGTATTAAAAAATTAAATTTAAAATATAAAATATTAATATATATTTATTAAGCCAAAGCCGATCTAAAATACTAGAAAACCGACTAACTTGAGTTGAGTTTGATTGGATTGTTTATTAAAAAGTTCAAATATAAAAAAATTATATATTCTTATTTATGTCTATTGTTTAACTTTTGCTTAACAAAGCACAGGTCTCGTCACCATGCCTCTCCTTGCTCCATTATCCCCCCCTGCATTCTCTTTGACTTTCTCTCATCTCCCCTTCCCACCACTCTCATTAAGCCATGTCACCCAACTCCCTAAAAATATTCTTATAATCTCTCTCCTAAGATATCTCATTTAAACCAATAGGAAAGTATCATGTTGCCCCACTCCCTAATGAATTCCTAAAATGCATCCCCCCCAATTTATCTCGACTCTCCCTCATTTAAAATATTCATATTAATTAATAAATAATTAAATACGGTTAATATTTAATCCCACCTACATTCAATGAGTATTAAATAGTGTTATTACCTAAAGTTAATAAATATGGTTAGTAAATTACCAAAAATTAATAAATATTGTTATTAATTAACTCATTAACAACATTTTATAGAAATTGAAAACTCTTTAACTAATTTCTATAAAATTGAGAATTATATTTAACAATTATCAAAAAGTATAAAATTTTAGTTATTGTTTTTATTATAATTAATAACCAAATACAAATGGGGGGTCAGAATATTACAATGTTAGAAAATGAAACTATTAATTAACTTATATTGAAAAATAAAAGATAAATTAGAGTAAATTTGTTAGTAAACTACCAAATAAAAATATATATTTAATAACAATTTAAAAAATTTTTCAATAAATCCCCATAGTTACACAAATGTAATAAATTTTTCAAAAATTTTCATAAAACTACATTTTCGTAAAATAACATTTTTGAAATTAAAAGATATAAAGTATTTGAAAGTTTATTTAAAATGCATTAAATAATTATTGAAAATTATTAGAATATTTTGGAAATTTTAGGAAAATTTATTACATTTGATAGATTTTGGAAAATTATTGAAAAATTATGTATTTTCATTGCAAATTATTGAAAATTATTAAAGATAAATGACTATGGGAAATGAAAAACTATAATTTGAACAAATAATTACACAAATTATTAAGATAAATTAGTATAATATTGGAAAAAGGAAATTATTGGTTAGTTTATATTAGAAATTATAAGATAAATTAGTATAATTCTGTAAGTAAACCATTTAAAAAGAAAATAAATTATTTAATAAAAATTTAAATAAATTTGAATAAATTTTCAAAATTACACAAGTACAATAAATTTTTCAAAATTTTCATAAAATTTCATTTTTGAATATTAAAGATAATTTAGTGTACTTTTAGAAATTTAGCATGTGGTTGATACTCAATATATCCTTTTGATCATTTCTATCATCAAATTGAATATTGGGTTGACGGGGACAATGTTTTCAAAATTGGATCAAACCAGATGGTTAGACCGAAAAATTGGGAATCGGACATCATTTCTCCTCAAAACCTCTTTTTGTCCAAAAAAGCGAATCGTTGACTTGGGTGGTCGAATCGTTTGACAAATAAACCGTTTAACCCCATAACGGTTCTCTATCCGGTCCATTTTTAAAAACCTTGGACGGGGAGTGAGTGCCTTGCCTTGAGATTGGCTTGGTGTGCGGCATGGCCTGCCCAAGGCCCAGCCGATGGACCAGCTTGACCCATGGCATGGCACGGACCCGTGCAGTCTCGAGCCATGGGCCATGTCAAACCGACCCCCCAAATTATCCTAGAGGAGGGAGGCACGGCCCGGGACGCCTCGTGGGCCAGCACGACTAGACTTGCATTTTGTGCAGGCCACATGTGGGTCGTGTCGTGCCGACCCGGCACGATCCAATTTACACTTCTACTTGAACCCGCCCAATACTCGGGATGGGGCAGAGAAATTCGAGGATTCTCTATTCTTGATGCGGAGTGGGGTGCCTTGCCCCTGAACTCGCTCGACATTGAAGAGTGGTTACTTTGCCCTAAACCCGCGTGACGTTGGAGACGGGGCGGGGATGGGGTGCCCTGCCCTGAATCCACCCCATTGTCATTCCTATATAATTGTTAATTATTAGTAGAATTAATAAAAAAGTTAGTTTTTATAATTAATTTTATTTATTTTAAAAGTAATCAAAATTTTATTTAAAAATAATAAAAAGAATAAAAATGATTAAAATTACTACAAATTATTAATAAAACTAAATTTATTAAAAAATATTTATTTATATTTAATTAACAATTATTATTTTTTATAAATCAACATTAAATACCAATTATATAGCACCAAAAATACAACAGCACACCCAAAGGATGAGAAAAATACCAATTATACAAATATGTACAAGCAGTATGAGTTTATTATATTCATGTTAACTATGGTTAAGGATTATCAGTTCTATTTTGTGAAAATGCCAAGACATATTCGATGAAGAAGCACCAGACAATTTACAATGGTGTATACATGTTGAATGATCTTCTTGACTCTTGACATATAAGGATTAACAAAAGTAATTTTAAGTGATGCCTAACCAAAAAAGAAAGTACGAAAGGGGCTGCTACACAAGAACTGGGGAGGGGGTGTTAGTGCTAAGGATGACAATTTTCTTCATCCCCGACGGGGATTCAATTTTAATGGGGTCGGAGATGGGGATTAATAGGAATCTTTGATTGGGGTCAGGGTCAGGGATGGGGATTGAGGTCCCCGCCCCACCCCGACCCCGATTATATATATATATATATATATATTATTTCTATATACCAAAGCATATTTAAAACATTACTTGTAATTTAAAATTTTTATTTATTTTAAGTAAATTTATTTTAAAAAACTACTATTATCTAAAAAAATTTCGGGGATTTCGGTTCCCGCAGGAAACCTGTCACCGTCTGGGATCGGGGATGGAGGACAAATTTTATCTCCAATGGGAATCAGAAACGGGAATGAAGTTAATTTCAAAATCGGAATCAGGGACAAGGAAATATGGTCCCACCCCGAACCCACCCCGTTGCCTTTCCTAGTTAACACATCCCCAAACATCACATAAAAACAAATAAGTCATTGAAAATTGCATGAATCAACCAATCCACCACCTGATTAGCTTCTCAAAAGGCATAATGCTACCCAACATTTTGAACCATCAGCACGCTAAGGTAACGACATTCCTCAATGATGTTCTTAAGCCTGCACGGGGGAGTCACCATCCTCCAAAGACAGTCAATACGGGCTCGGAATCACCTTCGATATTTATTGACAAACCTGTAAAGTTAAGCATAACATTGTGGGCTTCCTAAGCTGCCCAGACTTTAGCAAGATTAATAGTTGCAATGCTAATAAAATAGGCTTTTTCAAATATAAGACCTTACCAAAATGATCCCTAACAATGCAAGCAATGGAAGAAAAATAAATTATCCTATAACTTAGCTAATATCTCACATAGATTTTCTTCAGCCTAGCACACCAAGTCACCAAGAACACCTCAACCACACCCTTGGCACCATACAGTACTATAATTAATTTACCATATTATCAAATTCCAATAACATCTATCGAAAATATATAATGAAGTATCTGATAGATTCTACATCTAATCAATGGTGTGATGGATCGACCAAGATGTGGGTCAATGCATAGTTTTTAAAACCGACCGGAGGTTGAACCGGTCAGGGGTCCAGTTATTAGGTGTTCTGACAAAAAATAAAAAAATAAAAAAAAAATGATCAAAACTATTTGAACGGTTAACCGCCTGGTTCAACGGTTTGTTGACCAAAACCAACATTTTTTTTGAAAAATCTGGATTTGGGGGGAAACGGAATCAGTCACCTAACTGGTTCCCGGTTTTTCCAGTCTGGTCCGGTTTTGAAAACCATGGGTGAAAGGCAAAGCGACGGTTTTAAAAAAGAAAGGATGACAAGCCGATAGAAGAAGAATGGAATGCTATAATATCTTCATTCACATGGAATTATGGAACTCGAAGAGAGGGCTGCAACTTATGTACTTGAATATATTCAGCTTCTTTTCTCTGATGGCTGATGGCTTTGTGTTGCATAGTGATGCAGGGATGGCAATGGAGTGGGTTTGGAGAAGATTTTGTAAATTCTAGATCCTCTTTGTCTTCCCAAACCTTTCAACCCGTACCTCTCTAAAGCCTACAACGGGTTGAATGTTCAGAATTCAGATCCTTCCTGGACATCAAAATATTGCAAAACCTCTCCAACCCTATCAATTATCTTTTACATAAAATTCAAAACATTACTAAATTCAACACATGCCACATAAATTTATATGCCTTACAACAACAATTTAATTATAAGTATTAGGGGTATTTTAGGGTATATTTAGTTTGAAAGAAAAGATAGGAAAAGGAAGGGAAAGGTGAAGAAATCTTTACAAATATAGGTTTTCCCATCTTTCCCTACCCTTTCCTTCAAACCAAACATAGCATTGATATATTCATAGGTTGGGGAGAGTGGTATTTAGCCTAATACAGTATCTTACTACAGGTTATAAAAATCCCAAAACCTATACCTTTCCCAAAATCCACTTAAAAAAACAATGGGCCAGGTACGAATACATGCCAAGTAGGTGAAAATTGTCATCCGTATCCATGATATGTATGCAACTCTTGGCTGCTCCCATCAAGTCCCACCTAAATACCATTTATAGGTCAATGGCCATGCTACATTACGGACTGCACATGCAGATAATTTGTAGCATGCAGTATATTATTACTTATAACCATCGTTTTCAAAAGTGGACCAAACCGGGCAGTCAGACTGGAAAAACCGGATCGGTTCCGTTTTCTCCAAAAACCGTATTTCCTTCAAAATCGTTGATTTTGATCAGCAAACTGTTGAATCGGACGGTTAATCGTTTGAACTGTTTTAGTCATTTTTTATTTTTTTTTGATTTTTTTTTCTATCAGAACGGCTGAACATTCAGTTTAAATAATTGGACCATTCGACTCAATAACCAGATCCCTGACCGGTTCAATCACCGAATCAGTTTTAAAAACCATGCTTATAACTCTCTTTATGTATAAAATACCAAATATTCCATCCCAAATTCCTTCTTTAGACAAGAATGCATAGTTTGACATGCATGTTTCTTCTTTCTCTACTAAATATAGGGCTCAACTGCTTAATCCCCTGCTTGGGAACACTTAAAATAAATATTTATTTTAAGTGGCAGAACTACACAATAAGCGTCACATAAGCACTTATTCATATTTTGTAAAAAAGATCAAAATAATAAGTGACTAAAAATAAGCATTTAAAAAATAAGCCAAAATTAAATGGCCTTTTTTAAGAACTTATTTATTTTTTGGGGGACAAGTCCGTTCCTAATGTTTTGTTTACTTTTTGAGGACTGCCCCCCGCCTTCAAAAGAACACTATTCACTTCCTTACAACAAAACCACTGCCACTGCCTCTCTCTCTCTCTCTCTCTCCTCCTCCTCCTCCTCCTCCTCCTCCTCTTCTCTCTCCTATTCCTTCCTCCACCATTGTAACTATGTCCTCAAACCAACCACCACTGCCCCTCTCTTCTTTATTTATTTATCTTCTTCTTCTTCTTTCTCTCTCTCTCTTTTCTTTCTTTCTTTCCCACTTCTTGTACTGCAATAAACATGGAAATAGGTTTAGTTATGGGATATGTGTTTATTTATTTTTATTTGTCTATATTTATCTAATATATGGCCATGTTAAATTAGGGCTATAATTGTTATTTCCACAAATATAAGTACATATGGGATAAGTGATTCACCAAACACTCAAATCAAATAATTACTTATAAGTGGTTTGAGAAAAAGACCTCCAAAGACTAATAAGTACTTAAAAATAATCCCTAAGTAGTGTTGACTGTTGAGTATGGCTGCAACTTGGGCTGGGCTGCATTAGGTTATTTGTCAATTCTAATCCAATCAATGTGTTGACCCTTCAATCTTAACGCTAGCCCAACCCAATCTTAAACTTGAAGTTCTCAATCCTAGCCCTATCTGATAATGAATTGGGTTGGTAAGTCTGCGTTTGGATCTTTGCAACTAAATTAACAAAAACATGCATGAATATACATGTTAAGTGTTATACATGCAAGTAATGCATAGATACTGATGAGGGCAGATTTGGCCCTCCAGTGAAATTGCAACACGTGGCACCTCGTGACAACTAGGCGACACCCTGGCAACAACTTACCAAGTTGGTGTCCCACCGCGGGCACCGGCTTGGCTGGCCTGGCGTGGCCTGCACGTGGCCTGCGCACTGCCTGGCGCGGCCTGCGCGACCTGGCCGACCTGGCAACCCATAAGACACCCACCGATAAACGGAATGCATACCCCACGAGCTCGGTAGCTCACCAAGGAGCTCGCCAAGGAGTTTGGTAGCTCACCAAAGAGCTTGCCAAGGAGCTAGGCAGCTCTTCAAGGAGCTCGCCACTAAGGAGCCAGGCAGCTCGGCAGAGCTCGCCACAAGCAGCTCGGCATAGCCCAAGAAGCGAGGCATAGCTCCCCCGGGCAGCTCGTCACTTGTAGGGTAGCTCGGTACAGAAGAGTAGTTTGGCGTATCGCAGGAAGATTTCCTGCCTGACAACCGTACCTGACAGATCTAGTGGCAGCGCCCACATCTCTTGCCAGGTGGCGTCGTGCCTGCCGTCTCTGAAAAGCATGGCATGCCTGACGAGTCCGTACCCTACTGCAACAGCCTGTACCTGTCACCTCAGTCCTGGCAGTAATGGCTTGGGCAGTGGCGGTTACGCCTGATGTGACTGGGCACCACTATATAAGGACTCCGACCCCCAAAGCCAAGGGGGGAGGGAAGGAAAAATGGAGGTAATCCCTGCTCTCTAGCTCTCTCATTTCTCTCCAAGCTCTCTGCAATCAGAATGCTAACTTAGGCATCGGAGAGTCCCTGCCGGGTAAACACCCTCGGGTCCTCTGATTCAGTTCTCGCAGGTTCCTCAGCTCCCACCGCCTACAAAGGAGAGGAGATCACCTCATGCAGAGGGCAGTCGGGTTGCGCTACACCAGGGAGCTCCACCACCCTCTGAGTTACAGGCCGCCTAGGAGCAGGTCAAATGACGAGTCCACCCAGGCAGTTCACCACCAGGGAGTTTGTCACCAGGTAGCTCTCCACCAGGGAGCTTGTCACCAGGCAGCTCTCCACCAGGGAGCTCGTCACCAAGTAGCTCTCCACTAGGAAGCTCGTCACCAAGTAGCTCTCCACCAGGGAGCTCGTCACCAAGTAGCTCACCACCAGGGAGTTTGCCACCAAGTAGCTCATCACCAGGCAGTTCGCCACCAGGGAGCTCCATCATCCTCTGAGTCACAGGCCACCTGGGAGCAGGTCAAATGACGAGGTACTTAGCCAAAAAAAAAATTGATACATCACAAAAATTGGTACGTGACCAGAAATAGTTACATCAATTGGTGCCATCTGTGGGAACACGCTACGAAAAGCTAAGTTCTCATCCTGCAAAAGCAAAGTCCTCTTCTCCCAGAAAGCTAAGTCCTCACTTTTTAGAAATTGAAGCTCTCGCTTTATAGTTTACATTTTTTATGAACTCAAAGACTACGCAGGTAGCTAACAGACTAAGTTTACTTTCAATTCAGTTAAAGCCTCATCAGCCCTCTTCGCAAGGTCCCCCGTACAAAGATGAGCTCTTCGTGGCTTCCGCAGGAGTTGGCGGCCAATAGACTACATAGGTGCCCTTACTGGTCGAGCCTTCCAAGGCTCCCGTGTGAGCTGGCGACCTAAAGTTAGTACTGCTGCCCCCGAAGGTTGAGTTCCTAGTAGCTTCTTGTAGGAGTGGGTGACTGGCATTACGAAGCTGATGCAGCGCAATCATAGCTCCAAGGCACCCACCTGATCGGCTCGGCACCTTACAGGTAGCTCGGCACCTGGTCAGCTCGGCACCTCACTGGTAGCTCGGCACCTTGCAGGTAGCTCGGCACCTTGCAGGTAGCTCGGCACCTGGTCAGCTTGGCACCTCACTGGTAGCTCGACACCTGGTCAGCTTGGCACCTTACAGGTAGCTCGGCACCTCACTGGTAGCTCGGCACCTTGCAGGTAGCTCGGCACCTGGTCAGCTCGACACCTCACTGGTAGCTCGGCACCTGGTCAGCTCGGCTCCTTGTAGGTAGCTCGACACCTGGTCAGCTCGGCACCTCACTGGTAGCTCAGCACCTTGCAAGCAGCTCAACACCTGGTCAGCTCGGCACCTCACAGGTAGCTCGGCACCTGGTCAGCCCGACACCTCACAGGCAAAGCCTACGAGCCACATTACTGCTCACCAAGTAGTTCTCCACTAAGTAGCTCTCTACCAAGTAGCTCGTCACCAAGTAGCTCTCCACCAGGGAGCTCTTCACCAAGTAGCTCACCACTAGGGAGTTCACCACCAAGTAGCTCATCACTAGGTAGTTCGTCACCAGGGAGCTCCATCATCCTCTGAGTCATAGGTCACCTGGGAGCAGGTCAAATGACTATATACCTAGCCAAAAAAAAATTGATACATCACAAAAATTGGTATGTGACCAGAAACAGTTACATCAGATACCAAATTATAATTTCATTGTAAAAAGGTACCATATCCTCATCTTTTCAACATGAACTTAAAAAATGAGCATAAGTAGCATAAACTACATTGGGTTAAGTAGTTTGACTCAGATATCTTTAAATCTCAACACTAACCCAACCAGGGATTTTATGGTTTGCAGTTTTCTATCCTAACTCCAACACAATCTCTAACGAACTATTCATGCTAGCTGCTCAAGCGGGTGCATAGGTTGTCACTGATTTCTATTTTTGTGATTGCATTGAGGTTTTTGGAGTCATCACTCATCACCCTTTTAGTTCCGAGGAAAAATGTGGTTTTGTTTTGTTTTTTTTTTCAGAAATTCTATTCTTATAAGTTGGAAGAAAAAGAATTTTTGCCTCCTGATTGAAGTTAGGGTCTTAAAGTCATCACCCTTTAGTTCAATGAAAAATAAGTCTTGTTTCTTTAGGACTTTTTGAAAATTTATAGGGATGGGGCATTAAAACTCTTTTTAAAAATTATCCCAAAAAAAGTGGTTCCAAGTTAATAAAGTTCTAGTTGTAAAGAAAGAATAGTTCTCAGTTTAGAGGTTCAATTACAAAAGTGTGTTTGTATAAAAAAAATACAAAAGTGTGAGGATCCTAGGCAGACCCTCTTACCCATAGTAAAGTGATATGCCACTTTTTTTCTTATACTTAGCATCTCATTATAATAGCAAAAATTACATCAGATATACTCCATTAGAGAGACATGACAAAATTTAATAGAATACCACCTTAGTTTAAGGGTGAGGAGAGCAAATTTGAATAATGGGAAAACAACCTAACAACATTATAACCATTAATTAAATTATAGGAATTGCAACCAAGGTAAAAGAGACAGGTAAGAGTTGTCCTAGTGTTTGTCAATGTTTGGACGAAATTATAACAATATTTTTAGATTTTGTAGCTTTTGCTAAGATAAAATTTCAACAACACTTACAAGATTCAGCTACTTTTATTCGGGAATGAGGGAATGATAATTCACACAGAGAGAGAGAGAGAGAGACGTAAATATAGAAACTGAAAACCATTTTTGTTTATTTTCAAATCATATAGTTGTTGAGCAGAGAGAAATGACAGTGAAAGTGAGAGAAACTGAAAACCTTTTTTTATTTTTAAATACCTCAACATTAAGGGCAATTTCAATATAGGCTTTTTGTTGCATCCAACATAGATTATAGTCCATATTGGCTACAGCCACATAAACCTCTTAAAACATGGTGGGAGTTTTTTATAATTTAAAATATAGAACCGACTATCAAAATTTTCTTGGTTTACGAATCAATTTACAACCTAATTTTAAATGTTGAGTTGGCTCAGACTATAATTTCCTTTTTTTTAGTTTATAACCTACATAAAGAGTGATTACAGTTTCACTTCGTTCTTAGTTAACCTCTATTTATTTTATTGTATTTATTATTATATAAACCTATATATAATGTATAATATATAAGCCAGAGTTTCACTTCCCAACTTTAATTGATATTCAAACTTCTATATGCCCATATGCCCACAAGGCCATAATATCCCTGCTACCCAATCCTATATTTATCCACTATCTCCCCTCTCTCCTCTTAATTAGGGTTGTAACTTCCATATCCAAGTTAAAGAATTTACACTGTATCGGTCCAGGTTTTAGGGTCCCATTCAAATTTTGATGAAACTCTCCATTTTAGTCCTCCCAAGTTACAGCCCCTACTCTTAATGACCTGTTACGTGTGCATTAGCACATATATACTACTCCATTAGTTTTTTAAAAAAGTAAAAATTAAGCTAATGTCATTAATATGACTGTTTTAATGACAAACGCAAATATCACCCACATTAATGATATTAATTAATGTGGTTACTATCTTTACCTAGTACAAAATTAGGTGGGGGCATGCAAACTTGCATTAGTCATATTAACGCTTAGGCATTAATGTAAATAAAGCAACCCATGACTTGGTATGGTCAAGGCGGTTCCATCATTAACAATTAGTCAGAAAGTCTTGTTTAGTACGGCCAGAAGGAAAGTTCAGTATGGCTAGAAAATGGTGTGAAAATTTCTCGAAAAAGTGGATTGCAGAAATCACTTTTCTTTTGAATTTAGATGGGTTTGGGTTGGTTTGAACCAACTTGCATTTCTAATGTTATGTAGTTAACTGAGTGGTGGTACGGTCGGTGCATAAATTGGGCAGCCTCGAGGAGATGTGGTTTTGAATTTTATTATCAGTTTTCACCATCTTTGAGAAGAGTTATTAATGTTGCTAATAAAAATATTGTACTACGATGAAACAGAATTGAATTACTGCTTGTATGGAGATAAAGGCAAATAAACAATACAAAAAAAAAAAAAAAATCTAATGTTATGTATAATTAAGGGTCATATTTTTTTTAAAGTCATAATCCGGTGTAGCTTTAATACTTCCAACTTTTGTCACAGAGGGAGACCCTTGTTTTTAAAGTATAAGTTGTGATACATTCTTCTATATGGTTTAAAATATTCTATGCGGTGTTATGGGCCCGCGCATAGGATCTCGTCACGGGTCAGTCTATGGGGAGAAAGCCCTACTTTCCCTTGCGCCTTCCCTTGCGTGCATACCCTATTGTGGAAACTAAATGGGTGATTTGTCCAAGAGACCACCCGAACTCTCCTCACTTTGTTCTTGACTGGAAAACTGAATGCCTTTACTTCCATTCGTAGCTCCTTAAATAGGAGATTACAGAAGGAAATTCCTTGTTGGATTCGACTAGGCTAGGGTAATCCAACTCAAACTAAAACTCCTAATTACCTACCCCTAATGGTAACACAACTCTTACTTAAGAAGATAAAATAAGATAAGGATAAGGGATAAGGAATGGTGAAGCTGGCGGCGAGTTGGTGAGCAGAGATGATGTGGTAGGATAAGTGTGGACCCACCCTGATGAGCTGTTGTGTGGGCCCCGCCCTACTGCTGCTGCCGAGCGGTGCGCGCGTCTCGCAGTGCTGTTGTCGTGCAGTGCGTGCTACGCGCTGCCGGGCGGTGTGTCCATAACATCACACCCCTCCTGGACTACGAGCTTGTCCTCAAGCTCGAATTGGGTGTCGAAAACACCGTCAAAGGAATCCTGGATGGCTTTGCCCTCCTAGATCGGGTTCCCATGGAGGGGGTTCCTCTTCATCTTCCTCTTGTTTCACCAGGAGGCAGAAAAGTCTCTTGCACTTGTGCCCTATTGAGTAGAGCTCCTTGCAATTAAAACATTGCCCCCTCGCCCTGTGTTCTGCCATCTCAGCCTTGGACAAGTGCTTAATGGGGGGTGTAACGACGCTGCTCCCTACACTGGATGCTGATCTGGGATTGGTGCTTGTCTATGGCTTCCGTTCTTGGCTGACTGCTGAGTATGGAGCCATTCCGAGTGGTTCCGGGGATGCCCATGCTGATGGAGGCCGCCCCATACTGACGGTTCCGTGGCTAAGCTGTAGTTTGCGTTCGAAGGCGCGTGCTAGGTTCATGGCTGTGACTTGGTTGGGAGGGTGTCGCATCTCCACGTCCACCCTTAGGGGTTCTGCTGGCCCCGCGGTGAACATGTCGACTTGCTGATCTGCGCGAACCGAGGTTGCTCTGGCAAGAAGGGTTTGGAACTGGCATTGGTATTCTGCCACGGTTCCAGTTTTCTTGAGGTTGATTAACTCGCCCAGCGAGTTGCTTGTCAACAGTGGTCTGAACCTGAGGAGACAATATGACTTGAACTGATCCCAACTAAGTCCTGGTTCTTCCTGTTCCACTCGGTAGAACCAGAGATGCGCTTCGTCTGTCAGATGGAACGCGGCCAGGCTGACTTTGTCCTTCTCCTCTGTGCGCTGATTATGGAAGAATTGCTCACAGCGATACAACCACCCTAGTGGCTTGCCGCTGCCGCTGTATGAGGGAAACTCCAAACGGCTATACTTGGGAATGATTGCGGCTGTCGGGGCAGCGATCTGCTGTTCGCTAGATGCCTCTGCCTAGTCCGGACGACAACTGTTTGTGTTGGCGGTTCCCTCCAAACTCCTTTCTTTGTTGGAGAGGAATGCTTCCAGCAGGCGTCGCAGCTCCCGGACATCTTCATTGACTTCACGAACCTCCATGCTGGTTTCTGCTAGCCTATGTTCCAGTTCGTGGACCCTGGAAGACTGCGGCTCCTGTTCCCCCATGACAGTAGGCTCTGATACCAGAATGTTATGGGCCCGCATGTAGGATCTCGTCACGGGTTGGTCCACGGGGAGAAAGCCTTGCTTTCCCTTGCGCCTTCCCTTGCGTGCAGACCCTATTGCGGAAACTGAATGGGTGATTTGTCCAAGAGACCACCCGAACTCTCCGAATGGGTGATTTGTCCAAGAGACCACCCGAACTCTCCTCACTCTGTTCTTGACTGAAAAACTAAATTTCTTTACTTCCATTCATAGCTCCTTAAATAGGAGATTACAGAAGGAAATTCCTTGTTGGATTCGGCTAGGCTAGGGTAATCCAACTCAAACTAAAACTCCTAATGGTAACACAACTCTTACTTAAGAAGATAAAATAAGATAAGGATAAGGGATAAGGAATGGTGAAGCTGGCGGCGAGTTGCTGAGCATAGCTGATGTGGTAGGATAAGTGTGGACCCACCCTGATGAGCTATCATGTGGGCCCCGCCCTACTGTTGCTGCCGGGCGGTGCGCGCGTCTCGCAGTGCTGCTGCCGTGCGGTGCGTGCTGCTGTCTAGTGCTGCTGCCGTGCGGTGCGTGTTGCGCGCTGCCGGGCGGTTTGTCCATAACATGCGGGCTAAACTAAATTACTTATTATGCTTCATCTTTTAGTGTCTAAAAATAATTAAATAACAAAATATTTAAGAGCATAATTGTTTACCCAACATATATTCAACTGTTAAGGAGCTTGCAACTTAGGCCCTGTTCACTTTTCAGTAAGTTACTTATCCTGGTAAATGCAATTATTTAGGTAGGTTTTTTTTGAGAAACACTTACCTAGATAAGTGCCATAGAAATCCATTATTAAAAGGGATATTTTTGTCCTATTCAAGTGTTGGCAACTTTCCCCCTATGTGGGAAAGTTATTTACCCACCTAGGAGATGGGTATTACTTTCCTGGGTAAGTGGTACCTAGGAAAATAAACTTTCCCGGGTACTCATATAAAGCTGAAAAAAGAACATGAGATTCTTGTTCAATGGGAACTCCTATTGACCAAAGAATGCCCCCTAGAAAAATAAACTTTCCCTAATACCCACATAAAGCTGAAAAAAGAACATGAGATTCTTGATCAATGAGAACTCCCATTGACCAAAGAAGGCCCCCTTAATGGCTATTCATTAAGAGGAATAATTCATTTGCCTCCAACTATATTATATAACATGACCTCCGTCTAATTGGTTTGACTAATGTCCCCAACAAGGTAATTGCCAAGATCATTGCCTCACGTTTGAAACATATTATGGATACTCTCATTACACCGTATCAGAATGCATTCTCCCCTGGGAGACAAATTCATGATAATAGAAATTTGGCTTCAGAAATCATCCATACTAAGCAAAAACAAAAGGATATGGTTGCCGGTTTCTTGTTGAATGTGGACTTAGCCAAAGCATATGATAGAGTTGAGTGGGGTTTTCTCTTGTGGAGTCTTCTTCAACGGGAGTTCTCTCCAAACTCCATCTCTCTTATTCGTGCTTGTATTACATATGCTTCTTACTCTATCTTGATAAATGGCAAAATGGGGAATTCATTAAGACCAGAAAGAGGTTTAAGACAAGGATGTCCTTCGTCTCCATATCTTTTCATCTTATATATGGATATTCTTTCTCGTATGCTTCTGCACAATTTGAATGGTGGTCTTCTACAAGGTTTCAAACTTGCAAAGAACTGTCCAAAACTAAATCATATTTTTTTTTTTTTTTTGCAGATGATATCCTTATTGTTGGGAAGTGTTCCATCTCAGAAATTTCAAATATACGAGATATTCTTCTTAGATTTGGGGATGCCTCAGGTCAAAGAATCAATTTTGAGAAGTCGGCTATCTACTTCAGTAAAATGTCCACAGACGAAGGAGAACTGAAATCTCTGAATTTCTTGGGGTTCCCACTATGAAGACTCATGACTCTTATCTTGGTGTCCCACTGCTAAAACATGGAGGTCAAAAGAGCACTTGGAACTTTGTTGTTGATAAATGTAAACAAAAGCTAAGTAAGTGGAAGACTGAGTGTTTATCACATGTAGGAAAAGAAGTACTTATTAAATCAACAATCACCTCTATTCCATCTTACTTCATGGCCTCAAATCCCCTCCCTCACTCAATATGTCCCAAATCAATTCTGTTGCAAGGGATTTTTGGTGGGGATTTAAAAGCGGGCAGGCTCATATCCATCTACAAGGGTGGAAAAAAAATTCACAAAGCCAAAGTTCAGTGGTGGACTTGGAATTCATGATATTCTCCTAAAAAATCGTGTGACAGCCATGAAACTAGCTTGGCGTTGTCTGATTGAACAAGACAGGCTATGGGCCAAACAATTAAAACTAAAGTACTTGATCTCTGGCGAATCTTTTTGGAGTGTCAAGCCTAAAGGATCATCTTCCCACATCTGGAAGTGTCTTCTTAACTCAAGGGAGGATTTAAGAAAGGGAACACGAATGCTGATCTCAAACGGATGGGACACAAACATCTTCAATGATCCGTGGATTCCAAACTTCATTCTTAACAGAGATGACTCTCAATCCAATGGGAAAGTTGCAGATGTCATTGACTTTGACTATGGTAAGTGGAGATCAGAGCTGATTCTTTCATAGTTCGATCCTATCATTGCTCAAAGCATTCTTAAGATTGAGATTCCGGCTAATCCTCTTGCCCACCAGGATAAGATCACCTGGACTGTCACCCCCAATAGTTGTTTCTCTAGTTCTTTGGCCTATAGATTACTGAACGGGGAGTATGTTAATTCCTCTTATAATCTGAGTGCAACCCCAAACATTTCTTGGAAAGAATTCTGGGCTTTCAAAGAGCTCCCACCACGTATTCACATCTTTGTTTGGAGAATACTTCGCCAAATTCTTCCTCTGAAAGGAGTCCTCTCTAAGTATACAAAGAAGATCGACAATCTTTGTCCCCTTTGTTTTGAAGTGGAAGAAGATATGGATCACCTGTTTATTCACTGTTATACCCTCCGCCCAGTCTGGTTTGGTTCATGCCTATCACTCAAAGTTGAGGAGTGGCCACATAAAGGAGTTAAGGATTGGATCTCCTTTTGGTGGAATAGAATCAATGAAACGCCCGATAATGATTTTTGTGCGTTTAGTAAATTTTCTATTATCCTTTGGCACTGTTGGAAGGCAAGATGTAAAGTTGCGTTGGAGAATTCCCAGTTTAGGCTTTCTTCGATAATTGCTGTGGCCAACTCCCAAATTGAAGAACTGATCAGTGTTAAATTGAGCCATGACTCAAATCAAACTTCAATTTCAGTTATGCCCTCCCCAAAATATTATTTGTGTTGACGTTTGGTGTGGCTGAGTAATTCAACAGTCACAAATAACTCCACTAAACTGCTCCACCCCTTTCATCTTGCTGAAATTTAGGGACCACGTTCCCATTTTCTTCTCTATAAAAGAGAGCTTCCAGGGAGAAGATCGTGGTGTGGTTAGTGAGCATTAGAGAGAACTTATAACAAGAGGTTTGCAACCCAGAGATCTGAACTTCAGAAATCCTTTATTCGAGCAGTCTGCATATTCAGAGAACTCTGCAACTAAGAGAAGTTTGAACTTCTGTAATACTTCAATTGATGTTGTTATCTACTGGTTTCTCTGCCTTTGCAGCCTATGCCATGGAGTGCGTCAAGGCTTCGTTAAAAGCATCTTGACACTATTAAGGTGGCTAGTTTGTAGTACTCTCATCAAGGATATGAATAAAACAAGTTCTCCTTCCTCTCTTGTGGATGTAGGTCTCTTTGACCGAACCACATAAATCTGGTGTCATCTTTACCTTTCTCTTTTGTTTTATAATTCACATATTTCTCAAATGTTTTTGAGTTTGCTATCTGATTGCCATACTAATTAATCGGTAATTCAGAGTATTAATCCTTACAACTTGGCATCCCCCTATACAACCTTTCATCAAAATCAATGTAGATGGAGCTCATAACCATTCTCAATCTGGTTGGAAGAACGGTTAAACTTCCCTTTATTTGATCATCCTATCTCAGAGGCCTTGGATTTCAGAGAAGGAATTCAAATGGCCAAGGATTTACAAATCTCTCATGTTTGGATTGAAGGTGATACTAAAAAGGTAGTCCAAGGCCTGTTGAATGACCGTCTGGATACCCTTGGCGGTTATTTCCCATTATCACTGATTGCAGGGACCTTTTGAAAGGATTTCAGTCTTCAGTTATTTCCTTTAAGCCTTGTACAGGCAATAGAGCAGCACATTTAATCGCAAAATTTGCTTGAAATCGATCAAGGACCTTAACTTGGTCGATTCCTCCTGATTTCCTTTTGCCTGTACTCGTTGATGATATGAATAAATGAATTGCCTATGGGCTACTTCAAAAAAAAAAAAGAACCATATTACATAACACACGTCTATAAGTCCATTGAACTTATCTATATAGTAGTAATAGATGAATGTGGAGTCACAATACCAACTATTTGATCAATTTTTTTTAGTTAGTGAACTATTTGATCATTGGTGCTTATAACCATATTAAAGGAACCCTAACCACCTCCCAGATGTGACACCAGCCCTCGGTTTGACTCCACAATATTGTGCCCTCTATCTAGACACTCTATGGGCATGTAAAATCAAACCCAAATTTTTTTACCCACCTTGAATTGCAGTCACACATCTCACAATTCAAGATGGTGATACGTGGCCACAATTCACGGCGAATAGAATGTGGGAAGAGAGGGTTTGTGTAAAATCAGTATTCCATATTGTATAATGTGTATGTTCAACTTATTTGTGTTGTATAATTGCATTGAATATATTTACATTTGCACTTTTATTAGGGCACCACACATACACATCTCTGTGCATTTGTAACATCTCCCAATGACAACTTGGAGGGATGTTCTCAATGCACGCTAAGATCATGTGGGATGCCTGTGGAGATGTGAATTTGTTTTAGCCAACCAAGTATAATTGGCATAAAGTTTGAGTAATGATGATGATGAGGATAGTTTAATAAAGAGTTTTAATGAATCTTTTTCCTTTTCTTATTGATGGACTTTATGAAAACTTGTAAATGATGGTGCTAATTGGAATTTACTAAAGCCTTTTCACTTGGGCTATTTGATAAAAAAAAATAAGAGAAAAAGGAAAGTAAATCGATTGAAAGTTCTTATTAAATTTGACAAAATTTGGCTCTTTTATTTTTCTTTAGAATCAAGAATAACTTTTTAAGCTGCATTTGGCGTTCTTTGTTTTAAAGATTTATTATCTTATTGTACTTAAAAACTCAATATTTATACGGGAGACATTTCAACTGCATAAAAAGAGAGAAACTTTAATATTAAGAATGCCAAACGCAGTTAGAAAGAGTCCGAATCTCTCCCGTCTACCAGAACTCTGCCCATGTTTATCGGAATCATACATGGAAAACATCTCATCCTCTGGCATAGTTCTCGTGGGCAGGTGATCCCGACTCAGTGGTTCAAGTTTACAACTCATTAACAATCATACATCCATCTAATCTTTTCGTGGGAAACATCTTTCCTCATTCAAACAATCAAACATTCTGGCTCGGTGGTTCAAGTTTAAAACTTCAGCCAGGAGGGCCACCTTCAGCCATCTAACAATCTGGTGGTGACCACCTAAAATTAAGTTGATCCAAATGAAATAATTATAGGGTTCTAGGGTTTTGTGAACTCTGTAAACCCTCCAAGGCTCCAAAGTCTAAAGGTATTCTTAATTTCTTATGATCTCATCTGATGGATTGATTGGGACATATCCCAGAAAGGCTGCGGCTACTCTTGTCATTTCAAGCAAAACGGTCACCAATGAAAAACCCTAATTCCTCTCTTCACCTCTCATTAACCGCTTATTTTACCGATAGTTGAAAAAAGTCACCCTCTATGGTCTTGTCATCTAGCCGAAAGGGAGAGAGGAGGAGCTAGCCAGGTCTCGAGTCATGACTCATGACTTGAGTTGAGCCCAAGCCTGCGCTCCATTATGGGTTTAGGGTTCTAAAAGGGACGTTGAAAAAGAAAAAGAAAAGGGGAAAAAGAGAGAATAGAATGAAAGAAGAGAATTATTTTTTATTTTCTTTTTCAAATTTATGGACGCCACAGCCAGTGCTAGTCGACTAAGACAGTAAGACTACCCCCTCTCTTTAAATGAGGCCAACCTATACTCTCCTGTTTCTCCATTGGTAACAGTAACCAGTAGTAGCAGTTGCAGGCGCCGTTTCCCTTTTTTACACTCTCCTCTCTCCTTTTCCCCTTTCCTCTTTTGTTTCTCTCTGCAACAACATGCCGGGAGCTTCTCACTATCTTCGCAAACCGTGACCATTCCCCCCTCTCTCTGTCTGTCCATCTGTCCCTCTCTCTTCCTCAGCAGCAGCAGCAGGGAAGAAGAAAAGAGAAAATGGTGGGTCTTGCTTTTCGTTTTCTAGTTTCGTGTTGCAGACTTTTCGTGGAACTTAATTGAATTTTGCTCATGTTTTTCAGGTTGGTATTTCTTCTCTTCCCCACTGGCTTGAGGTCCTTCTCGGAGAGAAGTTCTTTAATCCTTGTTTGGTTCATGAGTCTGCAAAGAAGAACGAGAAAAACATTTTCTGCTTGGATTGTTGCACTAGTATATGTCCTCACTGCTTATCTCCTCACCGTTCTCATCGGCTCTTACAGGTTTAAAGAAAGTCATAAAACTACTCAACTCACAAATTGAAACAGAAAAAATCCCCATTTCTTTGTTGTTCAAGCTTCAGATTTATTTTTTTTTTCTTTTAACTTCTTTCTTATTCCAGATAAGAAGGTATGTTTACCATGACGTTATACGGCTGGATGATATCGAAAAATTAATCGATTGCGCCTTTGTTCAAGTAAGTTAAGAAAAATATAGAAAAAGCTTCTCATAAATTAAATTATGTATTTTTTTTTCTTTATACAGTGTTTTGAATTCTGGGTTTTGCTTTATTTTTACAGTCGTACACGACGAACAGCGCAAAGGTGGTATTTTTAAACCAGAGGCCCCAGTCTCGGCCTTTTAGAGGCTCCGGCAGCATCTGCAGCACCTGCGACAGGAGCCTGCAAGACCCATATCTCTTCTGTTCTCTCGCCTGCAAGGTCGAGCACCTCCAATGGACTCCATTGACTGACTTTTTTTTATTGCTTTTAGCATACCCATCTCTCTCTCTCTCTTACCATTTCTTTTGCCTTCTGTGGCTCATATCAGGTTCATCATCTGGCGAGGAGCGAAGGTGGAGTGTCGAAGTATCTTTTCGAGTGCGAATTCCTTCCATTACCGGAAGGAGGAAAAGGAGAGAGCTGTTGCGAACTGGAGGATGGGCAAATGACGCCCAGCTCGGTACTGGAATCGCCAATTTCTTTACACACCTCATCCGGGTCCAGCGCAAGTGGTGGTGGTGGTGGCGTGGGTTGCAGGACCCTTGCCTGCACTGCTACGACGGAGTTCGTGAAGAAGAAGCGGACCAGCATTTCGGTTTCAAGGACGACGTATCGGCCGACATGTTCACGCGCGTCGGAAATCTCAATCAGTAACAGGCGAAAGAGTATCCCCCACCGGTCGCCACTTTATTGATCGTGTACGAAGAAGCAATTAAGAAAGGTATTGGGGAATGGGGAGGAGGGGTGTTGTGGGGGACATACATGGAATTTCCATGTTTTTTGTTTTGTTTACTTACATGGTGTCTCTGCATTGCCAAAGCACAACCCTCCCAATTTTGTAGAGGAATTATTGTTCTTTCTCTTTAGGTCACTATTGCTTTTGTCTCTCTCTCTTTCTCTCTCTCTCTCTCGTGGATAACAGAACAACAAACAAAGAATGCAGTCAATAGTGGGGAGAAGGGCCTGATTCTAGTAATGCTTTGTCTTCTCTTTCTTTTTCTTTTCTTTTCTTTTTTTTCCTTCTTTGGGATTTTTGTTGGTCCCAACGTCCTAATGTTAGCTATAATTCTGGTCAATTCAAAGCTTTATATTCGGTTAAATTCCACCAAATTACAACAAGATTTCTTTAATTTAGAGATACAAATAGATGTTTAGAATAGAATTGCTTTTGTATGTATTAGTGTTAGCTGATTTTTATTTTATATTGGGATTGTTGAAATTGGAAATTGAGATGAAATGACAAGTATTTTTATTCATGCCAACAGTGTAAAAAAACTGCACAGCCAGAGTAAATCTCTTGAGTTTTATCTAATTGGGGGGGCTAAGGTTGGGTTGGAAAATGGGACCCTTGAATCCATGGAAGTGGAAGCAGTAAGGTGTATGACCCACCATCCCTTAGCTTCCCCAAAGGGAAACCCTAGAATTTGCAAGCACAAGTACTCAACAGGAAACAATTCTTTCCTTGTCCCCCTTGGAACTGAACAATAAAGAACTCCATCAGACAATGGCCAGAATTTTTTTTTTTTTGAATTATTGTTATTTACTACTCTACTCTCTCTTGCCCTTTTTTTTTTGTTTTTAAGTTTTCTGCCAATTCAATTCACCTGCAAATAAATACATAGATAAATAAACAGTACACAAATTAATTAAAAATTCCTATAAATACTTGAAATTGAATGCTTCCAGCTACCCAAATCAGTTGTACAAAATGGTATAAGTAAAGGACGCAATTTAAAAGATGGTCCCATTAGGTCGATTTCTAGTCATAGAAGGTAATTGTGTGGGGTCCAACAATTGGATGGTGAGATTTGTATCATGTTGAAAAAAACCATTACCTTACCTCATTGATTTCATTGTCTTATTTTTTGTTTTCTTTCTTTGAATTATTTAATGAAATGCGTATGGGACGAGGTCTGGGGGCATAGAGTGTTGAGGTTGGGTGGTGAGGAGGCATCCATTCAAGCTCTTGTGCTCTTGGTTCTTTCAAATATGTCCGACATGTCGCCTCTTTGGGGAATCGGGATTTGCAACTCACGGAGTGAACCTCACAGCCCACACCATATCTCACCGTCTATTGGGAACATCTTCCCGTATTATGAGGTTAGTGTGAGGAGCAGAGGGCTCTTTAGGGCGGAAATATCAAATATCCCGTTTTGAGTCCAACAGAAAAAATATAATATTGCCACCTGTAAATATACAGGGCATGATAAATAATAACCTCTTAAGGGCATTCATGTCTTTTAACCACTTCGATTAGAGAGAACCTGGAAGGAGCGCTCTTTAAAATCACAGGCTGAGGCCGCCTCAATTTCTATACGGCCACCTGAGCTGTAGAAGACGGGTTGGGTTATAAACAAATTATTTACGGACCTGATTCTGCCACGTGGCAAGTGTGGGAAGGGTTGGTAACGTGAGGTCGAGTGTTGTACCTGTCATACAGCTGCGGATGCCCGTCTCTAGTCCAGGGGCTTTCATGCAAACCTCCTCCTCTGACATTAGCATTTATTGTGGAAGAATATATAATACGATGTTTACAGGTAAAAGAGTTCCACTATTCCATCCATACTGGGACCAATTCTAAATTCTAATTTTCTATGCAAGGAAGGAGGGAAGGAAATGAACCAAGTTTTTAAGTCTAAATGGTTTGATTACCAAAAAAAAGTGGGTTGATTTCAAAAGCATCTCTCCTCGTCAACTACACCTGAATTAGATGAACAACTTGTTTTAAAATGGAAGTGCCTCCTAATAGGTTTGTATCAATTGGACATGGATCAGACCGGATGGTTGGACCGTCAGAATTTAGAATCTTCGTCCAAAACAGTTGAGTTAATCAATTCTTAGAAATGTTGATTGTTTGTGTGAAACCTATATATTCAAATATGTAGGTCAATTAATAACAGTCTTTACCCACAATATTTGTTCTTCTAAACTTAAATAATCGTGAAGTATTTGCTATTTTTCAAATTTGTTTGAGCAAATCAATTTAATTTTCTTTTTATTTGTTCATTCTTTGGTAATACTGCAATAGAGCAAGTCAATTCAGATAGTAAGACTGTTCAACGTGTGACCAAAACCGTCTTATTTCCAGTCTGGGTGACAAAATTTGTTTGTACCTTGCAAAGTAGCACGACTACACCCATTACTCAAATCTTGTAAAAAGCATTGCATTGGGATCTTGTCTGGATGTCCATTTGAAGTTACATGGGAATGCTATTTCCTACACTATAAAGCTTAGCTACTATAAATTAAATATAAATATTAAATAATATGGATTAATTATAAACATACATTAAAAAAAAAAAAAAAAAATGACCTTAATTTCAAATTAAAACCCACTTGGGCAAACATATATAGATGAGTTCTAGGGAGGTTTTGATGTTTAAATTATATGATATATTAACACTTTTTTCAGAGTAGTAGACTACGTTATTGTCGTCCTGTTATTTAAAAATCTCCCACTTTTTATGCCTTTTTTTATTTGGGAAAAAATGGTGAATTAATCTAGAATCAAGCAAACCTTGAGAACCTTTCTACGAATTAACAGGCCTAGAGAAAGTGATTTGAATGGATTTCAAATTAAAAAGACCTTAGTTCTAATTCTATATTGTGCCATCCGACCATTGAGAGTTTGCAAGCAAACTTATTATTATTATTTCACAAAAATACTCCTGTTTGGTTTTTTGTCATTTTTTTCTGCATTATTCCATTACATGGTGGCATCCGTCCAAGTAAAATTCAAAATATAAGTGCTTTTGTGTTTTGTTATATGTAATTGCTCTGAATGGCAGACGTACCTAGGGTACTAGTTTATTGATAATTTGATATTATGGCACCATATGAGCCTTGCACGGCTGGAGCTGATGTGTAAGGGGTAACCCGGAGCAATGCATTGAGGGGAGAGAGAGAGAGAGAGAGAGAGAGAGAGAGAGAGGGAGGTCTATTTGTAGTTATGAGCAATGAGAGTTGTTATTTTCTTTTGTATTATCAGGAAATTAAAGAAAGGGTATTATTGTGTTAATTATGGGAGTTGTAAACATATGACCTCTCCCTTCTCTGGTATTGAAGAATGAGGTAATGTTGTTAAAACATAAAAGGAATCATATTTGTAGTTTATTGTTAATGGTCCAAAAGAGCTAAGATATGGACTTATCGGATTAGTACTTGACTACCTGTAAGATATCAAAAGGTCTCACGAGAGTGAATGATAAAAGGGAAAAGCCAAGGGATAAAAGTGAAGGGGAATCCTCCATGGATGTCTAGGGAGCAAGTAGGCTGATTTTGTGTAAGAGGCGAGAGAGGTCAGAGGAGGAGTCATATTCATTTGGGTCAGTGTGTCATTTGGAAACAGATATCCACTTGGTTGGAGCCCACGATTCCATAGGCAACAGTCCCTAGGAATAGGACTTACCCAAATGGAATAGGGATTGTTCACGCTTACATACAGATAGTCTTTCAGTCTTTCTTTCTTATTTTATTATTATTATTATTATTTTTTAATTTTTTGGCAGCTAACGCCAACATTATACGGTCTTTTGAATTGAATTGAATTGTATTCTGCTATTCTATTCTAACGAGGGGACATTTTGGGACTTTCTTTTAGACTGGTTTTGAAATAGACTCGAACCCATATATGTTTTAACCCACCCAATTCACTCATAAGTCATAACCCATCTAACCCAACCCATATTACTCATTCAATTCACTAACTTTGTCACCCATCTAAACCCAAATCCAGTCATTTACTTAGTTGGAAAAGGAACTGGGTTGAATTGCCAATTCATAGACTCAGATGGGTTTGATTAAGCTGGGTCATGGATAGTCAGATATTGGATCACATTTTAGTTTATCAATGCATTGCAGTCAGTTGCCCTTCAACCCAAACCCAATGCAACCGATTGCCATCTATCTCAGCTTCTGCACTGGGATCGGGACCAATCACCAAAACCCATATGGGTTCTTCACCCAAAATCTAGTCTAGAATATAAAACTGTCCAACCTCAGGTCCTCAGCACAAAGAACCATGAGTCCCACAAAAAACACAAGGGCACCATCATATAAAAAACATACTGCCCTTATAAACAGTTTGAACTACATGGCAAATGTTTGGGCTTGGGGCTCTAGGATCCCTAAAACGATCTGGAGCTGCCACATGTCTCTACTTTGTTATTTCATTGAAAATCCACCACTAATTGTAATTTATTAAAAGGATTGGTGAGGCCAAGTTTTGATTTTGAAAATTTGGCAGATGGATGCATTTGGGTCGGAAATTGGGAAGAAGTTCTATCGCAGCTTTCAGGGTTCATTTTACCTGTGCATTATGCCAATGGTGTTTGAGCAATTGGTTCTAATCCTCTGAATATACAATCCAAGGGAGATTATCTGGGTCCTAAATCCAAGATAGCCTCATATTACATAATTTATATTTGATTGCATTGTAATATAAAGGAAAATAAAGAATAGTTTCAAATCTGGATAGAGTCATTATAACCAATTGGGCTGTGGAATTGCTCGACTAATTCCAACCAACAATTGAACAAGACAAATGTACACTTACAACATCCACAATATCGAGGAGCACACAACATGGAAGATCTACACCAAGGCTTTAATGTGTAGAATTATTTTTTTTTCAAACACTCTTCGTCCATAACTAAAATTTTATAAAATTTTTATATTATTAAGAAATACCTTTGATAAATTTGAATTATTTTATTAAATTATGACATTTTGTGTTTTATTTATAACTAGTGGGGACCCGTGTGATGCACAGGTTTTATTAAACAAATTGAGACAAAAAGATTTAAGGGTGTAGTTTGGATAGACCCAACCTGAACTCGACCTAGCTCAACCCGAGCTAAAATCAACATTTTGGATTGGGCTTGGATTTGGGCATGTTGAGTTTTGTATCCCAATTTTGAGTTAGAATATATTGATAATATGCAGATATGTATATCATAAAATGTTGGGGGTGAGATGAAATTGGGTCGGATTGGTCTCAGGCTACTCGGGGCTTCAACTCAAGTCAAACATGAGTTTAGATTAGGCTTGACCTTTTCTGCCTAAGCCAGCTTGAAGTTCGAAAACTCAAGCCCAACTTGTGCAAAGCTTTCCTTCAGCTGGGCCAGGCTCGGGTTGGTCCCACCCAAGTTGCACCCCTAGCTCCTTTGCCTCAAATTCTTTTAACAAAGCCCGTGCACTATACAAGTCCCCATTAGTTTTTCATAAATTTATTCGAACTTCTGATAATTTTCAATAAATAATGATTAAAAGTAAGAAAATGGCAGTAAATTACAATAAAAAATTAAGTATTAAAAGAACAATATATTACACTGATTTTTTATTATTTTCAATAATTACTTATTCAAACTCAGAAAATAACAGTAAATTGGAATAAAAAATTAAATATTAAAGAACAATATATTACACTACTTTTTGATAGTTTTCAATAATTAGTGATTAAAAGTAAAAAAAATAATAGTAAATTACAGTAAAAAAATTAAATATTAAGTAACAATAAAGTACACCAATTTTTGATACTTTTCAGTAAATGATGATTAAAAATCAGAAAATAACCGTAAATTACAATGAAAAAATTAAATATTAAATAACAATAAATTACACTAATTTTTTTTTTATAATTTTCAACAATTTTAATGATTAAAAATCAGAAAATAATAGTAAATTACAATAAAAATGGAATATTAATAACAATATATGACCGGCTATCGGGTCATGATACCCAGCCCATAAACATATATATGGTATTCTTGTAATTTGATGACTTCTAACATGATAACCTCAAAGTATGGGATTTCTTTTCATGTTTATTTTAGTTATCGAGGAGAAAGTGACATCTTAAAACCTATAAACCAAATTTTAACTTAAATAATGACTTATAGGTTGTCAAAATTTATTATAAAAATGGGTTGGATTTGAAACTTACACATTATTATGTCATGTTGAGTCGGTCCCTATTGGGATGCTGGAGGATCAAGTTAGGGTTGAAGGCAAACCTGTGTTGAACTCAACCCATTGACATCCCCAAATATAAATTAGAGAATATATAAGAGACATGTAAACCAATATTGGTAATTGGAAAATGGATCATAAAAAACTCTGTTAGGTTTTCTTTTTTGCTAGCCAGCACACATGTTTCTTGAAATCTGTTTACTTGACTAATCTCTTAACACCAATTTGGGTCACATCTGAAGCCAGTCTTTCCTCCTCCTCTCTCTCCCTCCCCTGTGATGAGTTATGACTTATGAGTATGTTTGACTAATCTTAGCATCATCGTCCAAAATCCACCAAAAAATGGCCTGAAAGTATCGGCATCATCATCCAAAATCCACCTGAAAGTATCCACTTCCATGACTTGTTAAAATTCCAACTATCTAAAAAATCATTGACAGACCATCTCCCTTAGACCTTCCATTAGTTTGTTGACCGTTGAAGCTCTCCCCCATTTGTGTTTTCATGGACGACACCCATTTCAACTACAAGCCTTTGTAATGGTTGAAACAAAATTATACAGAACTGATGAAACATAAAAGATCATACAGAATTGCCCCCTCCATGGAATTCATTTCCTCCAAGCCTAAACGGTTTTAGACACCAAAGCTTCGTCAACTTGTACTACCCTTAGTAATGGTTGATACAAAATTACTCTTCTTGGTGTATTGATTCTATGAGAAGCAAGTACAGAACAAATATAACCAATTTTATAGAACAAACCTTTCAATAAGACAACGTAGATGAACCTCTCACAACAACTAAATAGAGAACCAAAAATGATCCTTTTACCACAAAGAATGACCAATACTTTTGATACTTCTTGCCCCTTGACAAGCATGATTGTATCACTGCCTAGAACTGACAATCAAATCTAATGGTTGAAACAAATGGTGTCATCCAATTATGGCATGGACTCGATCCTTGACAAAGTTAATTTCAATCAAATGTACATAAACCCCCTTTAAACTTGATGGGTTCCGTGCTACTTGGATCAATGGTACATGCCTTCCGTATTTTGTCCTCACCAACTTTTTAGTTATAGCTCCTTGTGCTTGGATTTCAAGGAACTGCACTACGGCGAAAGGAACCTTACTTCCTATCCTCCCAGGACCTCATAGAGTGGAAGGCATTTATTTAGGCCATGTTTGGTTTGAAGGAAAAGGTAGGGAAAGACACCTTTCCCTTCATTTTCCTTCAAACCAAACATAACCTTAAGGAAAGGAGGTGAGGGGTAAGGGATTTTCCGAGTGAATGTTGGGATTAGTTCTATATTTACAATGAGAGAAGGGATAGTGGGAGAAACTTTAGCTTACTAACTAATTTGTAGTGGGACGTGGCTATATATATTTTTGTATATGAAGGGGATTTTTTTTTCAAAATTAAAAAGAGACCAAAAGAAGGAAATTATAATTTTGAGAAAAGAGATAAATATAGAGATGATAGTTTGGATTCCTAGAATCCTGATATACTATGGGTCTAGTTACATACGTTTCCCTTCCTTTCCCTACCTTTTCTATCAAACCAAACAATTAACACAGCCTAAATTAAAATCTTGGTTCTTAGTTATTGGGGGTTAAGAAGAGCTCCAGCCACTCTGGTGTTTGGGGAAGTATGTTGGCTTGATGTCAAGAGTTCTAGTTGGGTGCACAGTGGCTGGCGGGTAGCAGCTAGAGTATTGACGCTTTTAATGAACCATGGATTCCTGGTGTTTATACAAGAAGAAACTCAAAGTGGAAGTTGATGGGTCTTTTTGGAGAAGAAAAAATGCAGCAGCCCTTATAGATCATAGTAGAGGCCGATGCTGGCGGTTTGATGAATTCCACAGATTCTTTGACGAGGTCTATTGTAATGCAATTCAGCAAATCAAAATCCCATCTCGCAGGGAGTTCTTCGAAGACATATTGATTAGGAAGAGTTAAAAAAATTGGTGGGAGGCTACAAAATTCTGAGATCTCAGGAAGCGCAATGCTCTACTATCGAAAACACATTCAGAGAGGTGAGATGGACTAAGTTTTGGAATAAAAAACATATCTCCAAGTATTCTTATATTTCTATGGCGATGCATCCAAAATGCACTTCCTATAAAATCAGAGATTACGAAAAGATCATGTCAAATGATGATACCTGCCCCTTGTGTATGAGGAGCAAGAGATGGTGGATCACCTCTTCATCCAATGTAGAGTTGATAGGGCGGGTTTGATTTGGAAGTAGTATCGATCGGTATTCGAATGGAGGAACTCACATTGATTGGTTGTAAGGTCTTTAAAATCGAACCGGTCAGGGGTTTGGTTACTGGTTTGAACAGTCTGACCGTTCAACCTGAATGCTTGACCCGTTCTGATAAAAAAAAAAAAAAACGATTAAAACTGTTCGAACGATTAACCGCCCAGTTCAGCAATTTGCTGACCATCAATGATTTTAGAGGAAAATCCAATTTTTGGGAAAAACGGACCAATTTTAAAAACCATGATTGGTTTTTTAAGTTACAATACTCTATCTTTGCCAAATGTGCTATCATTCTTTGGCAGCTCTAGAAACATAGATGTAAGGTTGCTTAGGAAGATACTCAACTTAATCCATACACCATTACCTTCTGAGCTCAAGCCCAAATGGAGGAGGTGGCTTGGAAAATTCACCAGCATGAAGTTAATGTTGAAATATTAGAATTAGTTAAGACAAATGTCTTACTTGTCATGTGTATAATTCTATTATAATAGTTGTGAAGCTATGTCTATATATAGCACTTGTTTCTTCCTAAATTAATACAAGGAATTCTTTCTCTCTTCGTCTAATACGTAATTCTTTCTCTTTATTCTCCTCAAGTCTCACAGCGGAGCTGCTCTGTTTTCTTGCTGATGCTTCTTCCTTCTTTCTTCTGCATTTCTCCACCGAAGATCTAGAGGTTTGTAGCCACAAGTTCGTAATACAGATTGCAACTAACTCTCCATATTTCTTGCATCCATCCGATAGCCCGAGTTGTTCTCGTATCATCGCAACTAATGCTCTTAGGGCAAAGAACAAATAGATCTTTATCACGTCCAACTTACAATACACTAGATTTGAAAGCCTGGACTAAATGGAACTCCATGATAGTTACATGGATTTTCATCAATTCACTAAAATAGGGAAATATACAAAGTGTGGCTTTCACCGAATCTACTATTGATATTGATATTTGGAAAGAGCTTCAAGAATATTTTTCTCAGGGTAACAGCCCTCGCATCCACCAAGATGAGTCCTCGGTGACAACCTACTTTACTAAACTAAAAACTTGATGTAGCGCGATTTGACTACTCCCAGCTGGAGGGTGATCTGGTTTCCAATCGAGCAGCAAGTTGGATGAATCTGCAAGATAGTGAGTCAGAGAACCCGGGGTGGCTAATTTGGCGTTGTCGCTCTGATGATTAAGTTAGTAATCTGATGCGAGCTGAATAGCTTTGAGAGCTTAGAGAACTAGAGAGCTAGAGAGCAAAAAAATCACACGTACCTTGAGCCATTGGATTGGTGC